>NC_141613.1:21197447-21352447 GCF_047967505.1 Dipteris shenzhenensis
TTTGGGGGGTCACAATTTATAACTCATATATCACGTGCATTTAAGGCTGATTTCTAAAACCCCTTATGTGTAAAATCTTCAACATCAATGAAACAAACCTTTTTTCTATTCAATTTGTGAATGCTATAAGAAAACAATACAACGTATGTGCTCAATAGAGAACAGGATCTAGTATGCAAGAGAGAAAAGCAGATAGTATGGAGAATCAAAATTTTGATTACTATAAAACTGATACAATAGATGGCGCTACCTCCTAGCCGTGCGCTCCTATGAGAGAAGCTTCGATGGCATGCTAGAAACAATAGAGGACAGAGGCTGGATGCTAAGGAATCACGGTTGCTATAGCTAGTGATGATTATTGGCTTCACGGGCTTGCTCTTATATAGCCACTAGTCATAGTCGATTAGACCCAATTGGGAGACCGACTCAGTCCACCCAAAACGGTCGACTGGAGGTCGGTCCCGAAATAGGACACCGACCACATGATAGATTCGTGGCACACAATAGAGCAACTAACCTATGGATGCCGTTCGCCTTCCGAGATCATCTGGGGCTCCAAACGGGCCCCGTAACTCGAGAGTGGGCTGCCTCGATAAATGCTCCATCTACCCTTAGTGCGGTCAATCATGGTATGCCTTCCCACACTTCCATGTAGCCTAGTTGGCAGTGTGCCAACTCTATCTGAAGTTGTCCAACCATCAGGCCACACATGGCCCCCATCTGGTGTCCAAACTAGGACCTACCGGATAACCAAGCTACTCAAATGCCTTCTCCCCATATGGGGGGCTTACAAGCAGAGTTAGATGGTTCCTGCGTAGTTACACGAGAGTGGAGCATTGATATCTAACACCCCCCCCAATGTCCACCTGCAAGTGAACTTACTTTTTCGGCCCAATGCCAAGTTGATGAAGATGCCTCTCTAGCAAGTCTCTTCCAAGAGCCTTCGTGAAGAAGTTTGCAGCATTCTTTGTAGTTAGGCAGTACACCAAGTTGACCTCTCCATCCATGATGAGCTCACGTATAAAGTGATATTAAATCTTAATGTGTTTTGTGCTTGAATGGAACATAGGGTTCTTTGCAATTGCCATGCAACTCTGATTGTCACATGATAACTGCGTAGGCTTGTTTTGCACTGAACCCATGTCCCTAAAATCCTCCTCAACCACACTGCCTCACAAGAAGAAAAACATGCTGATTTGTAATTAGCCTCGATAGAAGAAAGAGCAACTACAAGCCTTCTGTACTCGCTTCATCCACCAGTGATGATGAATCCTCATTTGAGAGCTTCACATCAACCTCCATAGGGGTGCCAACTGTCTTGCACTCAGCCATGCCAAATGCCTTCAGTATCTCTCCAGCATACTTCAGCTGTGAGATGAAGATCTATTTTGGCTCTTGCCAAACTTCAATCCCCAAACAGAAATGCCGAGGTAGACTTGTCATTTCAAACTCTCTTCCTAGCAAATGCTTTGTCTATGAGATCTTCTCTTCATGGTTCCCTGTTATGACAAGGTCATCCACATAAAGGACCACGATCATACACCTACCTCCTTCTCTGTAGTTATACAAATTTGCATTAGATGGGCTCCTCCTGAACCCGTTTTGCAGAAAGTAGGCATCAATCCACTAGTATCACGCTCGTGGGGCCTGTTTCAGTCCGTAAAGTGCCTTCTTTAGTTTATAGACTTTACCTTCTGAACTGGGGATCGTAAAACCTGGTGGTTGTTCCACGTATACCTCCTCCTTGAGATCTCCATTCAGAAAAGCGGATTTTACATCCATCTGAAACATGGGCCAACTTTCCTGTGCTGCTAATGCCAAAACACTGCGAATTGTGGTTAGTCGAGATGTGGGAGCAAAAGTATCCTGATAATCACAACCATGTACCTGTGCAAATCCTTTTGCCATGAGCCGAGCCTTATACTTATCCAACGTGCTGTCGGACTTGTACTTGGTCTTGTACACCCACTTGGTTCCGATTACCTTGCATTTCGGTGGTTGATCCACAAGGTCCCAAGTGTTGTTCTTCATTATGGAGCCATACTCCAACTGCATAGCCTCCATCCACTTATCATCACCCTATGCCTCTTCAAGACACTTGGGTTCTTCAGCACGGATGACCTCTGTCATCAAAGCGTAGTTGACCACGTGTTCCTGTGCCCTTCTTTGCTCCTCTAATCTCTTGGACCGGCGGTGTTCGAATGGTTCCTCCTCAATGGCTGGAGGTTCTCTGCCATCCAAAAGCTACTTTACCCACTTCGAGAATGGCGTTGTACTGGATGGATATCCTGATCCTACTTGTCTGGGAAGGAAGTATCCTCCTCCAATTGATGTAGCTGTTCTGAGAAGACCACATCGTGACTTACTATTACCTTCTTGGTAATAAGATTATAGAGACAATAACCTTTCGCCTCTTCACTATAGCCCAAGAAAATACACTTCTAGCTCTTCGGTTCCCATTTGGTCCTGGTAGCATCAGGGACATGCACAAAACAGTCACATCCAAAAACTCTGAAATGTGCAGCTGAAGGTTTCTTACCAGAAAAGGCATGCAGTGGAGTCATCCCATTCACAACCTTCATGTAGCTACGATTGAGAATGTCAACTATCGTGTTACATGCTTCAGCCCAGAAAGCCTTTGGCAAATCTTTCCCTTTCATCATACTCCTGCCCATTTCGTAGATGACACGCATCTTGCGCTCTGCTACTCCATTTTGCTATGGTATACATGTGGCAGGGGTTTTCGCCTCTTGATCCTGTGATTTTTGCAATAACTTTCGAATTCACTTGATATGAACTCTCCACCTCTATCTGATCTCAACTTCTTCACCTTCCTCCCCATTTGGTTCTCGACCATTACATGCCATTCTTTGAACTTACGAAAAGCCTCATCTTTAGTCTTTAGGCAGTATATCCATATCCTTCTACTGTAGTCATCGATCAACACCATGAAGTAGTAGGAACCACCCAAAGCTTCCGTCTCCATCTTTCTGTAGAGGTCCGTGTGAGCGAGCTCTAGAGGAGCCTTTGCCCTACTAGCCTCTCTAGGAAAGGGCTGCCGATGCTGCTTGCCCATCATGCAAGCTTCACATACATCGGGCAGATCTGTAATTTCTGGTAGGTCTGCAATCATTCCACTTTTATGCATCTCCTTTAAAGAACTAAGGTTTAGATGACCAAACCTCTCATGCCACAGCTTAGTGTTGCTCACCCGGCTCGAGCACTGAAAGTTGAGACTTCATAGATGTTGTTGCGCCATGTACCTTTACCAACGACCTTCCCTTGAAGATCCAAAATCTGTGCACCATTCTTATCAAAGTGAACTTTGAGGTACCGATCTGTAATTGCAGAAACGGACAAGTTTCTCTTGATATCTAGCACATAAAGAACATCGGACAACTGCTTTACAACTCCATCTGACTTTAGAGCAATCATACCTTTTCCTTTTGCTGGACATTTTGCATTATTGCCGACTGCTACTAGGATGTCATTCCCTACCGTATGTAGAGAGGTATACCAATCCTTTTGATTGGTCATGTGGTGTGATGCACCACTATCAATAATCCAAGGTTCATCCACAGGTACATGAACTATCTCCATATAAAGCTCCTGAATTGCAATGAACAGCTCTGTATCGCTGCCTGCGTGCTATTGCTGGACTCTTTCTTTACTCTATTCTTCTCATCTGCAATCTTCTTCTGGCACTCATTCTACTTGTGCCCTACCTTGTTGCAATAGAAGCACTTGATCTTCTTCATTCTCTTTTTATCATACACAAAAGATGGGTTACCAGAGTCCTTACCCTTACCTTTCTTTGATCCACCAGCCGAGAAAGCTGAATCTTCTCCAGTCCTCATCTTTTGATGCATCTCCAGAAGCATTGCACTGAAATCCTCAAAGTTGAGGGGCGGATTTCTATTCTATGTATTCAGTGCCGTAATAAGACCGTCGTACTTTGGTGGGAGAATTCGTATGCACCTTCGTGCTAGATTCTTGCTAGTGATGGTGATGCCAATCATAGTCATACAGATTCTGAATCCACGTCTGATTCATGGTCTGGTACTGATTTTTCAAGACCATCCATGCCTCCTCTGTTGTGGTGACATCTTGAATTAATGCCATGACAGAATCACTTACACTGCAGACAATAGAACATAGTGCATCTGCATTTCTTCTTATCCACATGAGAATCTCATCCGCAGTTGGTACTATCTATTATGTTGCATTGGCTGGATTCGGTCTCCCACCGGCTTCATGTCCACCCCAGTAGCAGTATCCCAAAGCTCGTATGTTCTTAAGATGGTCTTCATTTTGAACTTCCGGAGTGGATAGTTAGTGCTGTCCAACTTTTCGCTTTCGGCAAATGGTGGGATTCACAGTCTTGTGGGCTAGCCATCTCTCACAATCTGCTCGCAAATAGAAACACACTACCAAATCTTCTTGCTAGAGCCCAAGATCTGATACCATGTAAGAAAACAATACAACATATGTGCTCAACAAATAACAGGATCTCGTATACAAGAGAGAAAAGCAGATAGTATGGAGAATCAAAATTTTGATTACTGTAAGACTGATACAATAGATGGCACTTCCTCCCAGCCATGCACTCCTATGAGAGAAGCTTCGATGGCATGCTAGAAATAGTAGAGGACGGAGGCTGGATGCTAAGGAATCAGGGTTGCTGTAGCCAGTGATGATTATGGGCTTCACGCACTTGCTCTTATATAGCCACCAGTCATAGTCGATTAGAACCCATTGGGAGACTGACTCAACCCATCCAAAATGGTCGATTGGAGGCGAAATAGGCCACCGACCACACGATAGAATCGTAGTGCAGAATAGATCAACTAACCTATGGTTACCATTCGGCCCAGAGCCATTTGGGATCATCTAGGGCTCCAAACGGGCCCCACAACCCTAGAGTGGGCTACCTTGGGAAACGCGCCATCTACCCTCAGTGCGGTTAGTCATGGGATGCCTTCTCGCACTTGCATGTAGCCTAATTGGCAGTGTGCCAACTCCCATCTGAAGCTGTCTAGCGATAAGGCCACACATGGCCCCCATCTGGTGTCCAAACTAGGACCTACCAGATAACTGAGCTATTCAAATGCCTTCTCCTCATATGGGGGCCTTACAAGTAGAGTTAGCTGGTTCCTGCATAGCTACATGATAGTGGAGCTATTGATATCTAACAAATGCTCTCTTTATATGATATGCTTCTGTATGTGAAAATTGTGTAAAAAGGGGTTTTTTTAAACTACTTCTATTGAACCCATGTGCTATTCTTACATATTTATGAGTGACCTTCCTAAGAGAAGAAAAGGGAAAGAAAAGAAAAAGGAATGAGAAGAAAGGAGAGAAATAGATCAAGGGAGGAAGATGAAAAGAGAGGGAAAAGAGAAGGGAAGGAGAACAAAAGAGAGGGCAAGGAAAGAGAAGGAAAGGAGAAAAGAGACTTAAGGAAAGAGAGGGAAAGGAGAACAAAAGATAGGGATAGGAGAAGAAAAGAGGGACAGACAAGAAGAAAAGAGAATGAAAGAGAACAGAAGAAGAAGAAAAGATATGGCAACCTGAGAAGAAAATAGGGATGTAGCAACAAATAGAGATAGAGGGAGAAAAAAGAGGAAAAGATAAGAGGCCAAAAGGAACAATAGAGGGAAACAAGGAAAGAGGAAGAAAAGAAGAGTCCAAAAGGAAGAGGAGAGGTAAATAGGAAGAAGAGAAGAGGAGAGGGAAAGAGGGCGGGAGAAAAAATGGATAATGGAAAGAGGGAAAAGAGAAATCCTGAGTACATAAGCATGACCAGTTTCACTGATGTTGTGGAAAATCAGGTTTATCTAGTTTCTCAATGTGAGAATCTTGGAAGTGTTCTTGGACTTGTAAAGAGTTACGAACATATCACATGCTTCTTTGGATGTCTTGATGGTGTTTAGCTATCCTAGCATGACATCTTGCACATTCTACTTAATCAAAGGAGGATATGCATACTTGTCTTCCTTTTCCCATTATGCGTGTGCTTGAGAAATGGTAGGATCTGCTACACATGCAAAAATTGTTGGTGTAATTGGAGATCCTACTGCTGGTGCTATGATAGTAGGTGGAGTAGAGCTACTGCTGGTTGGATCATCCAATGGTATAGGTGTAGATCCATCGACATACTCCCATTTTTCCAGAAGCACCTCAGGGGGTCACTATGTATAAACCCTCTATATCACGTGCGTTCAAGGCCTATATTTAAAATCCCTTATCTGTAAATTTTTTCATTAATAAAATGTACCCCTTTTCTATACAAATCTGTAACTTTTTTTCAAAACTATTTTAAATAGTCCTTTATGTATATTTATTTAAATTTTAGAAATAAAAAATATCCTTCTGTTGAACTCATGTGATAGGGTTACATATGATGAGTGACCCCCCCAAGTGAAGCACAAGAAAGGTCTCCATTTGGTATTTCCATGTGCCATAATTAGAGTTATCTAGCTTAGCGGATGCCTCCAAATTGAGGTTGCTAGTCGTAGACATGGTGTAAGAAATGTACTCAAAGTGTCTCTAAAATCATTGTCTAAATTCATTGCAAAAACACAAATAGTGTCAACTGAAATTTGAACTATCGGTGAAGATAGAGATGCAATATATAATCTAAAGGTTACAAGGCTTGTGGCAAATGATGCCAAGAATAGCCAAGAGGCTTTATAAGGCTTGAATAAAGTGCACAATGCCGAAAAATAGCCAAATAGGCTTTACAGTGATGGCATGTGTGTTTGAAATCAAATCATGTGCTATCTGCCCACTAATTAGTCAATCATTACCTCTGAACACTATGAATTCTGCTAATTGAATTGATGAGCATTACCTTTCAGGTAATGTGATGATGTGAAACTGCATGTGAGCGAGTAGGAACTATTTAGGAATTTTTTTGGCATGGCTTCAATTGGCTGCTTTGGAATTATCTCCTCTATGGATGATCCAATCTACTCTAAACTAGATCTAGACCAACCTTCGAGCGATATAAAAGTAGCAAATAATTCCTTTTCTTTGTTCGTTTTAGGTGCTACGTCAGATGCATCGATGTAGAGGCAGATGTGTCGATGTACAGGCAGATGTGCATCAAGGAAGTGGATTTGAATTTTAGTCGAGGGATTTTTTTAATACCCTTTAAATGCACATGATACATATGGTTTCTTAGTAGTGCACCCCCTAAGATAGGATGCCACTTGGCAATACAGCTACCACCCAAGGTTCAAGTGTCACTAAAACCTTGTAGATTTTGATGGCATCTATAAGATATTGTTAAAGATTTTGTTGTCATGGACATATTGGAGTTCTCGATTGAGGCAATTTATAGGCTGTCGGTGCGTGACAGTCTTGCAGGTGGTACACTGGCTATAGCAATAAGTAGCTATGGATGAAGCTTGAAGGCACTATGGATGAAGCTTGGAGGCACTTAAAAGGTCAAGGTTGTGGTGATGGGTGCTGCTTGCATTGCATTGAGCATGTTCTAGAAGGTGTAGTTGGTTGGAAAGCCAACTATGTTTGGTGTTGTTGATAGGCGTCAAGGGTAGAGAGTCGATAGAATACTTGTTCTAGTCATCCACTGAAACATCTTTGGCGGTAGTCACTCCTCCTGCATTCGAATATTTGCACTACCTGAAGTCGTCTGCCTTGCATATATGGCTTCTTGGATATGAGATTCTGGAGACTATGATAATGTTCACAGAAGGCCAAATTCGAGTTATGTGCAACCCAAAGAAAAATCTGCCCTTCTTGAGGATCTTTGGCGATCTTCAAAGAAGTTATTTGGAGTGGAGCTAGTGATAGATGTGAAAGCCCATGATGAATATGGGGCTACTCAAATGTAGTCCATTTGAGATGCGGTCACGATGGTGAATAAATATAGAGTGATCAAGTGGCTTGTGAAAGAAGCTCTGGAAGGACCGCTAATGGAGAAATGGGTAGAGCTTATGAAAGGTTCAGGCTTCAAACTGATGGACATATCCAACGGATTCTAAGATATTTTCAGTGATAACATGGACATTTGCTACCCTCCAGTGTTTCACAGTGGAGGTGTGTTTGATCTGAGGCCTAGCACTAGCAAGTCGGCCTTAGCTTGCTGCCTTTAGTCAAAGCTATCTCCTATTTGCTACTTGAAGTCGATATACAAATTCTAGCTCTCTCTCTCTCACACAAAAAATAAGTCTTTTTAAAAGCTCACTAACTCATGAACAAATCTCACAAAGTAGATCCCTCTCTCATTCAACGGAGATCCCTCATAAAGAAACTCTCAATGAATCACTTGAGAAATCAGGGAGGAGATCTCTCTCTCAAAGAACTCTCACAATGGAAATGCATGGATAGAAATTTTCTTGGAATAAACATAAATTTTCTTTCATCAACGGAATGAAAGAATGGAAACACTCAATCTCTCAATCTCTCTCACGATGATCTGAATGCCTTAGTAGAAGGCAAGGGAGCTCTGATACCATGACAAAATATGAAGGGGGGAGAGGAGAAGAGTGGAGATGAGGAGAGAGGGAACAGCTAGAGAGCACACCACAAATGACTAACTGTACACTAGATCTAGTTGAAAATGTAGAATATATACAACCCCATTTAGGGTTAGGGTTAGGGCATCTAACCCTTTCCTTTATGGCACTCTATATGCTATATGTGTTAGTGCTATGCACACGTAATCACATGATGTTTAGCTAATCTCTCAACATGTGTGTGTGTGTGTGAATTAGTTAATTTATTATGTATATATTATTTGATTAAGAAGAAGAAGGCAAGTTAGTAGTACCAATTCTCAATTTAGGATTGAATTAAGGAGGTGGCTCAAAGTGTTATGATGGTCCGAGATAACAAGTTTAACTTTTTCAAAGATGCATGTAGAATTAATGTCCAATGATTCCAGAAGGAGACATGAAGGGGTAAATAATGTCAAGAAGGTTTCCTTGCTCTTGTTGAATTTGAGAGGGCTATGTGATCGAAACAAGCAAAGAGGATTCATAAGGGTTTTGGATAAAATTGACCCACTTAAGGTGATGTTTCAAGAATTAAAATGCGGAGAAGAGGAGCTGCTTTGGTTTTCCTACAATCTATTGTGAAGATAGTGGGAGAGAAGGAAGGAGTCTCACTTGCAGCTTTCTCACATACACAATGGGGGAATACACACAAAGGTGGAGGCTGAAAACAATTTTCCTCTTCTTAGTTGTGAAAGCCAAAAGAACTCTAGTACAAAGAAATAGAAGAACCCTATATGTGGGTCTCAAACCAAACTCAGCTAACTAAGGTGGCATACTAACTGAGCCACAAACTAGAGTACATAATGATAGCTGTCATCCAGCTATAATTCATGGGCGGTGTACCAACCGCATCTGCAGCTAACAAGTCGGTGACATAAATGCACAATGGTCACCCTGGCATATCATGAGTGGAGCTCGATATCTCAACACTCCCCCTCGAGCTCAATCCCAATTCATGCACACCAAGCAGGTCTCTAAACTTGTGCAACTTCTCTGTGCCCAATGCCTTCATGAATATGTCAGCTACCTGATTCTCTGTGCTGACATAAACTAGATCAATAAGACCTAGTAAAACCTGACAAAATATGAAGAGGGGAGAGGAGAAGAGTGGAGATGAGGAGAGAGGGCACAGCTAGAGAGCACACCAGAAATGACTAACTGTACACTAGAATTAGTTGAAAAAATAGAATATATACAAACCCTTTTAGGGTTAGGGTTAGGGGATCTAACCCTTTCCTTTATAGCACTCTATAAGGTTAGTGCTATGCACATATGATCACGTGATGGTGCTATGCACACATGATCACATGATGTTGAGCGTGAAATCTCAACACCTTCCCTCAAGATCAACATCATGAAGTAGGCCTTCCCTCAAGATGATGATTCTGGGGAATCGCAGAAGGACTGAGCATTACATTCCATCACACCCCTTTAATGGGAATGTCCTTCCTCTGCATCAAACCAAGAGCTAGTCGGTGTTTCTCGAATAGCTCTTTACCGAGTGGTTTGGTAAAGATGTCTGCAACATTTTCTTTGCTATCACAATGCTGTAGTGTGATGTCACCAAGTAACACTCTTTCTCTGATGAAGTGCTCTCTGACATCAATGTGCTTTGTTCTGGAGTGATATACTGGATTTTTGGCCAATGCTTGAGCCGATTGATTATCACAGTATATTGTTGTTGGCTTTGACTCATCAAAGTAATCTGTTTCTGACAATAGTCTTCTGAGCCATATAGCCTCACATGCACCTGTAGTGAGTGCTCTATACTCTGCTTCAGTCGAAGACAAAGAAACAGTTGGCTGTTTGTTTGACAACCATGATATAGCACCTTAACCAAGGAAAAATGCATATCCCTGTGTCGATCTCCTGGTCTCATGATCTCCAGCATAGTCACTGTCACAGTATCCATGCAACCGTGGATGACTTCCTCTGTATTCTATCCCAAATTGTCTTGTACCTCTGATGTATCTCAAGACTCTTTTGGCTGCATTCCAGTGAGACTGTTTTGGATTTGCCATAAACTGTGCTAGTGAGCTTACTGCATAACAAATATCTGGCCGTGTAATTGTCAGATATATAAGAGATCCAATGAGTTGCCTGTAGTATCTATCATTGACTGTAGGCTTTTCTGAATCTTTAGTAAGTTTCAAACTCTGTTCCATGGGAGTGGCTGCAATCTTGCAATCTGCCATATGAAACTTCTTCAAGAGACTGTCAACATATTTGAGCTGACTCATGAATGTGCTATCTGAATCTCTCCAGAACTCAATTCCAAGACAATAGTGCATAAGTCCAAGATCTTTCATGTCGAACTCTGCAGATAAGTCTTGTTTTAATTTTCTGATGAAGCTATCCTTGCTTCCTGTCACAATCAGATCATCAACGTACAAAAGTGCAATAGTAATATCTTCCCCTTGAACTTTGTAGTAGAGAGTATGATCTGCATTGGACTTCATGTATCCCAGATCAGCAAAATACTTGTCAATTCTGCTGTACCAACTTCTGGGTGCTTGTTTTAAGCCATAGAGACTTTTCTTGAGATGGCAAACCTTGTTCTCCGTTCCTGGTTCAACATAACCTGTTGGTTGTTGCATGTAGACGTCCTCGTCTAGATAACCATTGAGAAATGCATTCTTGACATCGAGTTGATACACATTCCATTTACTGAGTGTCGCTAGTGATATCAAGAACCGTATGGAATCCATCTTTGCTACTGGAGCATAAGTCTCTGTAAAGAATAAGGGAGAGAGATAGGAGACTCAAGTTCAGCTTTCTTCACAACACACAAAAGAGAGAGGACACAAGGTTGGAGGGTGAAGCCTTTCTTCACTTTTGCACACAACAACCATACAATAGAAGAGGGAAATACCCTATATGTCAAACCCTAGCATACGTGGTTCATATGTGAACCCAAACCAAAAACATACGTGGTAGTCTAACTACACCACGAGTACAACTAACATAGGCGGTGACATAAATGATAGTCATCCAGGAGATGTATCGTGGGTAGAGCTTGATATCTCAACACTCCCCCTCAAGCTCAAATCCATCTCACGTACACCAAGCAAGCTCCTAAATCTACGAAGCTTCTCGGTACCCAATGCCTTCATAAAAATATCAGCTACCTGCTCCTCAGTGCTGACATAGACAAGATCAATCTCACCAGCTAGAACCTTCTCTCTCACAAAGTGATAATGCACCTCAATGTGCTTCGTTCTAGCATGATAAACTGGGTTATTAGCAAGCATGATGCTGCTAATGTTGTCACAATGAATGACAACTGCTGCATGAATTGACTGTCCCATATCTGCAAGTAGCTTCCGTAACCAAGCTACTTCACATGCAGCCATTGCTACACCCCTGTACTCAGCCTCTGTGCTCGACAAGGCAACTGTTGGCTGCTTCTTGCTGCTCCAACTGATGGCACCACTCCCAAGAGAAAACATAAAACCACTAGTAGATCTCCTGTCTGAGACACTACCAGCCCAGTCAGCATCTGTGTATCCATGTACCTATAATGCACACCCAGCTTCATAAAACAGTCCATAATGCAATGTGGACTTCACATACCGTAGTATGCGCCTAGCCGCATCCAAATGTGGCTTCCTCGGTGCCTGCATAAACTGACTCACCAGCCCCATAGCATAGCTCAAATCTGGTCTGGTTATAGTCATGTAAATCAAGCTACCTACTATGCGCTTGTACATAGTAATATCTTCAAGAAGCTCACCTGTCTCTGCATTGAGCTTCACATTCTACTCCAATGGAACAGAGATAGGCTTACAGCCTGTCATCCCATATTTGGATAGCATGTCCAAACCGTATTGCCTTTGCAACAGCCATATCCCACTCGGGGATCTAATAACCTCAATGCCCAAGAAGTAACGCAGCTCTCCCAAATCCTTCATCTCAAATTTCTGCTTCAATAGCAGCTTCACTTCGTTAATGTCTGCATCACTATCACCTGTAATAATCAAGTCATCAACATAGATGACTATAAGCACAATCCCTCTGTTTGTCCTTTTCACATAAAGTGAAAAATCTGAATTGGAAATCTGAAATCCAATAGTGACAAGATATTGCCCTATCTTGTCTGACCATGCCCTCGGTGCCTGTTTTAAGCCATACAAGGCTTTGCGCAACCTGCATACAAAATCGGGGTGTGAATTATCCTCTAACCTTCTGGCTGCATCATATAAACCTCTTCCTGCAAATCACCATGCAAGAAGGCATTTTTCACATCCATCTGATGCAAAGACCATCCCTTTGCAGCGGCCATAGCAATTACTGCTCTCACGGTTGCCATCCTTGCAACTGGGCTGAAAGTTTCCTCATAGTCAATTCCATATGTCTGCGCAAAACCTTTGGCAACCAATCTTGCCTTGTACCTGCTAACAGACCCATCAGCATTGTGCTTTACTTTGTAAACCCACTTGCAGCCAATAGCCTTCTTATCATGAGGCAAAGGCATCAAATCCCAAGTGTGGTTTGCATCCAAGGCAGCCATCTCTTCATCCATAGCTGCTTCCCAATTTTTATGCCCTGCTGCATCCTCAAAACATGTGGGCTCTGGCTCCTCTAGAACCTTGACCATATAAGCATAGTGATGTGCTGTATACCCATCATATCTCAGCCTGTCAACTAGATACTTAATACGAGTGGACCTCCGTACAACTGGATCAGTTGCAGGAGTCTATAAATCATGCCTGCTTTTCCTTGCACCAGGTGTAACAACAGAAGGAATCCCAAGTTCCTCATCAAGGCTCATTTCAGAGCCGCTTGACTCTCCATCAACATGAGAGCTACCTGCAGACACATCAAACACTAGAGCATGGTCTACTTTTTCTTTTCCCTTATGTGATACCTGCACAACACTATCAGGGCTGCCACGTGACGATTCACTAGATCTCAATCTCCCTGTCCATGTATTAGATCCACTAGTAGAGGACTCTCTGGGTCCACTCAAGGCTTGAGATTGCTGCTCTGCATTTATTGCAGCATTCCCATTTCCTGCATCTGCATCTCCTACAATAATAGTTGGTGCATACCAGCTGCTCATTTCATCAAAAACAACATCTCTGCTCACTTGCATTTTGCGGGTGGAAGGGTTATAACAGCGATACCCTTTCTGGTGCTGAGCATATCCAATAAAGATGCATTTTTCTGCCTTTGGATCCAGCTTTGTTCTCTTCTCATCAGGAACATGAACATAAGCTATGAAACCAAATACCTTCAAGTGAGAAATATCTGGTTTTTGGCCTGTATACATTTCTTCAGGCGTCACGCCATGGACAGCTGCAGTGGGGGTTCTGTTTATAATATAAACAGCAGTTGCTACTGCTTCAGCCCAAAAATAATCAGGCATTTTTTTCTCATTTAGGATTGCCCGTCCTACTTCTGCAATATGCCTGTTCTTCCTTTCTGCAACCCCATTCTGCTGAGGGGTAGACCTGCATGAGTACTTCCTTTGAATTCCCTGTTCTTTCAGATATTCACAAAATTCTTCTGAAAAGTACTCTCCCCCTCCATCAGATCTTAGCACTTTAATATGCACACCTTTCTCTTTTTCAACCATGGCCTTAAAAGCCTTGAAATGGCTGAACACTTCACTTTTGTGCTTCATAAAATAAATCCACACCTTCCTAGTGTAGTCATCAATAAACGTCACATAATAATGGCATCCACCAATAGAAGCAGCTTTGGTTGTCCAAACATCTGAATGGATCACTTCCAAAGGTCTTCCACACCTTCACGGTGTGGCGAGAGCTCAGTATATGCGCAGCATATACTGAGCTCTCGCCACACCGTGAAGGGCCTCTCAATCTGAAACAGTGCACTCCTGCACTGCTGGCTGTGCTACCTGCAGAGATTTGCTCCCAAACTCGAAATAGGAAAGCAACACTGGTCCTCTTACCAGGACACCACAAACTTGGCTTGCTTTCTTGAGCTCCTTACCACGAACAAGGCTCTGATACCATGTAAAGAATAAGGGAGAGAGATAGGAGACTCAAGTTCAGCTTTCTTCACAACACACAAAAGAGAGAGGACACAAGGTTGGAGGGTGAAGCCTTTCTTCACTTTTGCACACAACAACCATACAATAGAAGAGGGAAATACCCTATATGTTAAACCCTAGCATACGTGGTTCATATGTGAACCCAAACCAAAAACATACGTGGTAGTCTAACTACACCACGAGTACAACTAACATAGGCGGTGACATAAATGATAGTCATCCAGGAGATGTATCGTGGGTAGAGCTTGATATCTGAACAGTCTCATCATAATCTTGGCCATATTGTTGTGCAAATCCTTTTGCAACTAATCTGGCTTTGTATCTCTGAATACTGCCATCTGGATTGTACTTCACTTTGTATACCCATTTGTTGGCTATGGCCTTCTTTCCTGGTGGAAGGTCGCATAATTCCCAAGTGTTATTTTTATACAAAGCATCCATTTCTTCATTCATAGCAGTTTGCCATTCTGGCTTATCTACTGCGTCTTCGAAGTACACTGGCTCTTCTGTAGCCATGATGGTAGTCATAAGAGCATAGTTGGTGGTTTCCACCTGAATTGCTTTGCCTTTCTGAGCATATGTCAATCTTGCTGGTGGTCTGCTTTCCCTAGTAGACCGTCTGAGCTGCTGTGGCGCTGCTTGGGGTGTTGCTGGCAATTCTTGCTCTTCTTCATCAACCTGTTCTGTAGATGCCTGTGAAGTCAATGCTTCTATCTCCTGTGTAGGTGAGGTTTTCCATTCTGATTCCTCATCGAAGATTACATCTCTGGAGATAATGACTTTGCGGTTGATGGGATCATACAATTTGTATGCTTTGCTTTCTTCACTGTAGCCAACCATGATGCATTTGCGTGACTTCGCATCCAATTTCCTGCGATGATCATCATGTATGTGGGCATATGCTATGCAACCAAATATGCGGAGATGCCCAATGCGTGGCTTGTGTCCAGTGAATGCTTCATAAGGAGTCATACCTTGTATCGGTTCGGTAGGAAGCCGATTAAGCAAGTAGTTAGCTGTAGCTATTGCTTCTGCCCAATACTAATTCGGAAGATGCTTTTCACTAAGCATTGCTCTAGCACTGTCTGCTAAAGTCCCATTCTTCCTTTCAGCTATTGCATTTTGTTGAGGAGTATCTGCACATGTGAATTGTCTTCGAATGCCGTGATTTTTGCAAAAATTCATGAATGCTGAAGACATGTATTCACCTTCTCTTTCAGAAAGTAGACCCAACAATATCTGCTGTAGTCGTCGATGAAGGTCAAGTAATAAAGTGAACCATTGATGCTGCGGGTCTGGGCATAACCCCATACATCTGTATGAATCAAATCAAGAATACCTCGTGCACGAGAGGTACTTCTGACAAAGTTGGTTCGCTTTTGTTTGCCGAATATCTCTTGTGCCATTTTGCGGATATTGGCATCTGTTGCATTTGAGCTGACATGGCATGCTTATCTGGTACTGTAGCTAGCATCCTGTATAAGCATCCTTCCTTGACACCTTTTGCTACTAGCTGACCTCTTTTGGATTTGTCTCTGATAGTGCATTCATCACCGTCGAAGATGACTTTGTAGTTGTGTTCCGTCATTTGACCTACTGACAAAAGGTTCTTGCTGAGCTTCAGAACATAGAGCACATCTTTGACTAATCCTTTGGTACCAGTGAAATTGTTCATAGGGATAACACCTGTCCCTTGAACCGGATTCGATGTATTGTCTGCTGTGTAGATGACATTCTTTTGACCTTCTAATGGCTTCATTTCTGTGAACCATTCCTGATGATTTGTCATATGAGATGATGCACCGCTGTCGATGTACCAAGGATCCTGTTCCACTTGGTCGACTTGATAGCTGAAATCCTCTTTGGGATTGAAATCAGTGTCTAGGTGCATTGTATCAGTCTGATGCAATTCCTCACTTGCAAGAAACATATTGCCATGTTCATTTGCAAAATGACTGTGACTAGAATGTCCACCACGATGATTTCCTCTTCCTCGGGAATTCCCTCGATTATTGCTGGTGGATTGACCGCCTTGGTCATACTGCTTCTTGCGGCAATCTCTTTCATAGTGTCCAAACTTGTGACAATAGTTGCATTGAATGTTTGACACATTGGTGGATGCATTCCCTCGTCCTTGAAATCTTCCTCGATTGGAATGATTTCCTCTTTGCTGATTCTGATGTTGCTGAGGATGATGCTGATGCTGATTCTGACTTTGATTTTGTTGATGATGACCACTTTTCTGATATGATCTACCTCTGTTTCTACCTTTGCCTCTACTTCTGTCTGAAGCTGTGAATGCCTGATCATTAGAATGACCTTTACGTGCTTGAATGGCCTGAGTCCTGAGTTCTTCACCAAGTAGAACTGACTGAAGTTCTTCTAGTGTTGGAATTTGCCGTTGGATGGCAATACTCTGGACTAGATTCTCATATCCTTCTCCTAGTCCATTCAGGATTACTTGAACCATTTCTGCGGGATTCATAGTCTCTCCTGCTGCTGCAAGTTGATTGTTGTAGTCTTTGATGCGGAGTACATAAGCATGACCGGTTTCACTGCTATTGCGGAAACTCTGGTTGATCTGGTTTCTCAGGGTGAGAATCCTTGATGTGTTCTTGGACTCGTAGAGAGCTGCGAACATATCCCATGCTTCTTTTGATGTCTTAACTGTGTTGAGCTGTCCTAGCATGACATCTTGCACATTCTGCTTGATCAGGTGATAGGCATACTTGTCTTTCTTATCCCATTCTGCTTGAGCTTCGGGCAATGGCAGGATCTGCTACTGGTGTGGAAACTGTTTGTGTAGATGTAGATCCCGATGTAGATCCCGTTGCTGGTTCTGTGACAACAGATGGAGTAGAGCTACTGGTGGCTGGATCGGCCAATGGTCTAGGTATGGATCCATCGACATACTCCCATTTGTCCTGAAGCACAAGAATGGTCTCCATTCGGTATTTCCATGTACCGTAATTGGAGTTGTCTAACTTAGCAGATGCCTCCAGATTGAGGTTGCTAGTCGACATGGTGCAAACAATGTACTCAAAAGTGTCCTGAAAAACTCTGTATGAATCAACTGCAAATACACTGAAGATGCCAAGTGAAATCTCTGTACCGTCGGTGAAGATAGAATTGCAGTAAATAAGATCTGACCTGTGTTACAAGGCTTGTGGCAATGATGCCAGGAATAGCCAAGAGGCTTTACAAGGCTGAAAAATGATGTGCACGATGCCGTGAGATAGCCAAATAGGCTTTACAATGGTGGCATGTGTGTGTGAAATCAAGTGCTATCTGCCCACTGAATCAATCTGCAATGCCTCTGAACTCTGAAGTCTGCTCACTGAACTGATGAACGTAAGGTTTCAGGTAATGTAATGATGTGAAATCGGATGTGAGCGTATGGACTGTGACTCCGAGTAGGTACTAGTCGGGAATTTCGGGCATGGCTTAGATTGGCAACTTGGGGAATTCAAAGCGTCCCCTCTATGGCGATCTAGTCTACTCTGATCTAGATCTAAACCAACCGTCAATCGATGAAAGAGCAGCAAATAATTCCTTTTCCTTTGTTCTTTTTAAGTGCTAGGTCAGATGCGTCGATGTAGAGGCAAATGTGCGTGAAGGAAGTGGTTTTGACAGCGAGGCTCAAATGTGAGTGTAACTTGCGCCGAAATGTGCGTGTGATGTAACGAGCGCGTAGAGCACAAAAAATCGAGCGACTTTCCTTTTTGGAGCACCCTCAAATTCTTCCTGGATCAAGAGATATGACTTGATCTAGGTGGAGGGGAAAAAGGAGTGCAAATGGTGCTCAATGATGATGTGTCACTGTGAGTCACATGCAGTGATGATGTGGCACTGTGCTTAGCAAGAGGTGTGCCAGTGAAGCTCTGTGCTGAGGTGGCAGGAGTGTGCACATGCAGTATGTGCACAGTGTGCCTGGCAAGGGACTGTGCCTGCAGGGGTCAGTGCTGACTGGATTGCTGAGGTGGTAGTGCTGAGGTGGCACAGATGATGTCAGCAGGGTGACGTGGCTTGATGACGTGGCCTGATGACATGGCAGTGATGACATGGCAGTGCTGACGTGGCAGTGATGATGTGGCAGTGCTGACGTGGCAGATGACATGGCATAGGAGTTCATATCCTGCTTACAAACTGTGCTTGGCAAGGGTTACTATGCTGAGGTGGCCCTATGCCATGTGGCATGACTTTGACCAAAACTGAAACTCAACCAAGGTCTAACTGAACCAAACCCTATGTAACCTAACCAAACTCTTTGAAGTCAAGGTTAGTTAAACTCAACCATGGTCCAACTAAACTGAACCTAGCATTAACTTAATCAAGGTTGAACTTAACCACAGTTAAAGCCCTTATCTGCCACGTGTCCTCATCCTCTGCACACCTTGGGTCAAATGAACTTAACCAAGGTTAAGTCTTATCCTCCATGTGTCTTTTCTGAGACCTTGGAGAAGATGAGAAGTGGAGGCATCGCAGCTGCAGCGAAGATGGCATCGAAGCGACGGAATCGACAAGTAAGGCTAGGGACGTGACGATAAAGTTGCTAGCTCGTAGGAGTCTTTTTCTGCTGCAGGTCGCGATGGAAGCTTGGAGTCGTTGGCGACGGCGGCTGTCGTGAAGCTTCGTTGGAGTTTGCAGGGTCCGTGGAGGAGAGGCTGGGCCAGAGCGCTGCTCTCTGGTCTACAGGTTAAGGTCGTTCAGGAGTCATGGAGGAGCCGCGGAGGCTTGGAGACAGCTATTCGAGGCGTGAGGCTAGCGGCGGCCGATCGACGGAGAAGATGACGATGGAGGTGGCCCGTGATACAAGAGGCTGAGAGCCCATCTGCGTTGCTGTTTGGAGAGGTAGGAGTTGTCAGAAGCTTGGCGCAGCCTTCTCGTAGGTGGCTTCACGATGGCCTTGAGAGCTCTGCGCCTGCTGGCTATGGTGGCTCGGCGACGGTGATGAGAGCTCTTCTTCTGCCGCCTCTGCTGGCTTGGCGGTGACAATGAAAGCTCTGCTTCTGCTGGCTCTGCTGGCTTGGCGATGGCAATGAGAGCTCTGGTGGCTTGGCGATGGAGCTAAGAGCTCTTTGGAGCTCGATTTTCTGCCTTCATACGGTGCTCTCAGTCTCGATGCCTCAATCGACAAGCCTCTTGCTGCTTTGCATGGGTCGCTGGAGCTGAGTTGAAAGGCTTCTCTCCCTCTCTCTTTCACTCAAGCAAGAAACACTCAAAGGAGATGAACGGATGGAAATTCCTCTCACAGAATGGATGAAGATCTCTCACCGGAAGTGGACTCTCACGGAGAACACTCAAGAGAACTCTCAATCTCACAATCTCTCTCACACTCTCAAGAAACTCAATGTCTCAGCGGAAGACAAGGGAGCTCTGGTACCATGACAAAATATGAAGAGGGGAGAGGAGAAGAGTGGAGATGAGGAGAGAGGGCACAGCTAGAGAGCACACCACAAATGACTAACTGTACACTAGAATTAGTTGAAAAAATAGAATATATACAAACCCTTTTAGGGTTAGGGTTAGGGGATCTAACCCTTTCCTTTATAGCACTCTATAAGGTTAGTGCTATGCACATATGATCACGTGATGGTGCTATGCACACATGATCACATGATGTTGAGCGTGAACTCTCAACAAAACCTTCTCCCACACATAGTGATAATGCACCTCAATGTGCTTTGTTCTAGCATGATAGACTGGGTTATTTGCCAAGTCTATACTGCTCATGTCGTCACAATAAATGACAACTGGCCCATCTGTAGACTGATGCATATCATAAAGTAGCTTATGCAACCAAGCTACCTCACATGCAGCCATTGCTGCACCCCTGTACTCAACCTCTGTGCTTGACAAGGCAACTGTAGGCTATTTCTTGCTGTTCCAAGTGACTATAGCACTCCCAAAAGAGAACACATATCCACTGGTAGATCATCTATCAGAAATACTACTAGCCCAATCAGCATCAGTGTATCCATGCAATTGTATCTGAACCCCAGCCTCATAAAATAGTCCATACTTCAATGTGGACTTCACATACCTGAGTATGCATCTAGCTGCATCCAAATGCAGTTTCCTTCGAGCCTGCATAAATTGACTTACCAATCCAACAGCATAGCTCAAATTTGGCCTGGAAATAGTCATATAAATCAAACTTCCTGCTATGCGTCTGTACATAGTAGGGTCTTCCAGAAGCTCACCTGTATCTCTGTTCAGCTTCACATTCTGCTCCAAAGGAATTGAAATAGGCTTACAACCTATCATCCCATATTTGGACAGCATGTCCAATCCATACTGCCTCTGCAAGACACATATCCCACTTGGTGATCTAATCACCTCAATGCCCAAGAAATAACGCAGCTCTCCCAAATCCTTCATCTCAAACTTTTGCTTCAATAGCATTTTCACATGACGGATATCTTCATCACTATCACCTGTGATGATCAAATCATCAACATAAATGACAAGCAGCAGAATACGTTTCTCTCTTTTTCTCACATAAAGTGAGAAATCTGCCTTGGAAATCTGAAAGCCAATAGTGATGAGATACTGTCCTATCTTGTCAGACCATGCTCTAGGTGCTTGCTTCAAGCCATACAAGGCTTTCTTCAACCTGCAAACAAACTCAGGATGAATAGCATGAACATAACCTGGTGGCTTCTCCATAAAGACCTCTTCTTGCAAATCACCATGCAAGAAGGCATTCTTTACATCCATCTGATGGAAAGACCATCCCTTTGATGCAGCCATAGCAATGATTGCTCTTATGGTTTCCATCCTTGCAATCGGACTAAATGTTTCTTCATAATCAATGCCATATGTCTGTGCATACCCCTTGACAACTAATCTTGCCTTGTATCTGTTCACAGAACCATCTGCATTGTGCTTCACCTTATAAACCCACTTATAGCTGATTGCATTCTTGTCTTTAGGCAAAGGCACCAATTCCCATGTAGCATTTGATTCCAAGGCATCCATTTCATCATCCATAGCTTTCTCCCATTTTTCTTTTCCCATGGCTTGCTCAAAAGAAGTGGGTTCTAGTTCCTATATCACTTTGACCATATAGGCATAGTGAATGGCTATAAATCCATCATATTTGAGCCTATCCATAAGATACCTAGCTCTGGTAGACCTGCGCAAAATAGGCTCACTTCCAGGTGCTCTCAAAACATCCCTGGTCTTCCTTACTCCAGGTGTAACAACAGAAGGAATACCCAACTCATCATCAATGCTCTATTTTGAGCCACTGGATTCACCATCCATATAAGAATGACCTGCATTCACATCAAACATGGGCTGATCTACCTTCTCTTTTCCTTTTCGTGATACGTGCATACCACTATTTGCATTGCTTTGAGGAGATTCTCCTAATCTCAATCTGCCTATCCATGGCAAAGTATGTGAACCACTGCTAGAGGACACTGCAAGTCCACTAATATTTTGTGATTGCTGCTGTGAATTCTGTGCAGCATTACCATTTTATGCATCTACATCATCAATCACATTTACTGGTTTATACCACAGCTGCTCATCTCATAAACAACAATATCTCTGCTCACTGTAAACTTACGAGTAGAAGGGTTATAGCATCTATACCCTTTCTGCTGCAGAGAATAATCAATAAAGATGCACTTCTTAGCTTTTGGATCCAACTTGGACCTCAACTCATCTGGCACATGAACATAGGCAATGCAACCAAAAATTTTCAAATGAGAAATATCTGGTTTCGTACCAGTATACATCTCCTCTGGCATCATGCCATGTATTGCTGCAGTGGGAGTCCTGTTCATTATGTAAACTGCTGTTGCAACTGCTTCAGCCCAATAATAATCTGGTAGATCTTTTTCATTTAGCATGGCCCGAGATACCTCTCCAATATGCCTGTTTTTCCTTTCTGCAAGTCCATTTTGCTGTGGGGTATGACTACATGAATATTGTTGCTTTATGCCATGCTCCTACAAGAACCTTGCAAACTCATTTGAGAGGTACTCTCCCCCTCCATCTGACCTTAGGCATTTTATTTGCAGGCCTGTTTCTTTTTCAACCATAGCTCTAAAAGCTTTGAAATGCCCAAACACTTTACTTTTCTTTTTCATAAAATACACCCAAACTTTTTTGCTGTAGTCATCAATAAAAGTGACAAAATAATGATAGCCTCCAATAGATGTAGCTTTAGTAGTCCATACATCAGAGTGGATTAATTCCAATGGCTTCTTACTCTCTTAAACATGTCTAGGAAATGGTTTCCTTGCCTGTTTTCCAAATTGATAGGCTTCACATACCTTATGCATTTTTGCAACCTTGAATTTAGGCAATCCTGCAATAATATTTTGGTCCTGCATTGATTTAAGTCGCTGTACATTAACATGACCAATGCGTTTATGCCAGATATCAATATCTACAACTACACTAGTCCCATGTGCAAACATTGCTGCAATCAATTCAAGCATGTCCGCATCCAACATAAACATCCTACCTTTTTTATTTCCTTTTGCTATCAAGCGACCGTTATTTTTCATATCCTCAACAAAGCGTCCATGAGGATTAAATCTGACCTGCAAGCCCTGCTCAACCATTTGACCAGTAGAAACTAGGTTCTTGGTGATATTCGGGACATGAAATACATTAGAGAGGTATTTCTTTTTTCCATCTTGCATAGACAAAGGAATTTTACCAATCTGCACAATTGGATGTGCAGTATCATCACCAGTCTCCACAAATCTCAGTCTTTTCATTTTCCTTGCATCCTGCATCCATTCTGCATGACCTGTCATGTGGTTTGATGCACCTGAGTCAACATACCACACATCATTGCTTTCTTCTGCACTTGTCACAGAATTGGTCATGTGCTACACCATAAACAAATGCTCATTTCTGTCATCACCCTGTCTACTAGAGGATGCATAATTGCCTTGCTGCAATTTTCCATTCATAATGTCATTCTACTTTTTGTAGCAGTCTTTGGCGATATGACCCATTTTACCACAATAGTAGCATTCAACATTGCTGTTTGCATTTTGGCCTCTCTGCCATCTACCACGACCTCTTTGGCTCCCCCTGCCTCTAGAGTTACCACATCCTCCTCCATAGGATTGGTTTTCTTGAGTTTGCTGCATATTCTGATTTCTACCACGGCCTCTAGATCGGCCTGCTCTACCTCTGCCTCTACCTCTTCTAGCATTTGAGTAGAAGACAGATTCTTTTGAAGTTCCTCCTAAAGAAGATGCACCACCATTTCCCTGCTTTTCAGAAATTCTAAGAGCAAACAGCTCAAAGTCAAGAAATTTTTCATGGACGGCAATGGATGTCCGGAACTGTGCACTAGTCAAGGTCACAGAAACTAATAAATCATCATCTTCCACTGGCGACCCAATGGAAGCAAGTGCATCTGCAATTTTATTCACCTTCATGTGGTAGTCATTGATGCTCATATTTTCTCTCTGCACATTGTGCAAATGAGCTGCATTTTCCTAGCTTGCATATTTGTGCTGTACATTTTTGCCAAAGTATCCCATGCCTCATTTGGCGTACTTGTTAGAGTTAGCTCAAATGTCCACCTCTCATGTAACCCACCAATATTCTGTGTACCCAATGTTGTAAGGCCCCCATATGAGGAGAAGCCATGATGGGTATCGGATATTGGGAGGGATCCCCAGTTTAGACACTGGAAGGGGTCTTAGAGTAGACCAGATGGTTATGAGACGGCTTAGGAGCCAAGAGTAGATACCCGTTTGCAAAAAGGGGGGGTTCGGGGGGGCGATAGCCCCCCCGATAGTAGGGGTCCGGGGGGCACAGGCCCCCGGTGGGGGTCTGGGGGCAAAGCCCGACGGTATGACCTATGCGCGATCCTTCATCTGCCCGCCGGCATGTTTTCTGAAGGGTCGGCTGGTCTTCCAGGCCGACTGTCTATTAGGCCGACTGCCTATTACAAGGCCGACCGTCAACCGACTTACACTATATAATAGTGGCCACCCCCTATCATCAGATCACCAGTTCTTCACGCTCATAGTCCTCCGTCCAGCATCTGTCTAGATCACCATCGAAGCTCTGTCTGTAGAGCGCACGGGTGGACAGCCAACCATCAGTTGTATCAGCAGTTTGGTATATCAGAATTTTTGTATTCTCTCCAGCTTTCCATCGTGTACTTGCGTTTTGTTGTTATCTTCCGCTGCGTACTATTTTCTTACATGGTATCAGAGCTCAGGCTATCTGAGTAACGACTTTATTGCAAGTTCAATGAGCTTTGTTAGCAAAGGCTACTAGGAGTGATGGCTGCACCAACCCCGTTGCGAATTCGTCCACCTGCCTTCAATGAAGGCAAGTCGATGGGACGAATTATACTTTGTGGAAATTCAAGATCAGCGTGATCTTGGATTCATACGAGCTTTTGGATACTGTTCTGGGATTGGATCCAGATCCAGAACCGGTTGGATCACCGAATCCAAACAACCCCAACGTCATAACCCCACCGAATGCAGATCTTCTTCGGGCATGGAAACGAAGGAACGCAGATGCACTCTGCGCTCTTGTTACCAGTTCAAGTGATTCTGTTTTGACTCTGATTCAGCATACAGACAAGGCAAGTGAGGCTTGGAACATACTGAAAGGTCAGTATGAAATGCGGAATCAGACCAAAATTCAAAATCTGGAGAATATGCTTGCTGCAGAGAGGTGCTCTGATGGAGAATCAGCTGAGACATTCATCACACGGATCAAGAATCTATGTGATCAGATGGCGGCAGTTGGGATTACAAAGACCAGCGAAGAGTTGGCCAGAAGGTGCATTCGGATCCTTCCGCAAAAGTACAATGCGTTGGTCACGACACTCAACACGCAGGTAAGAAATCCACCCCTCACTTTTGAAGAGTTTAGCGCGATGCTCCTAGAGGAGGAGATGCGAATGAAGACCCGCGATGGCGGAAGTGATGCAGCATTCTCAGCCACATCCAAAGGGAAGGGTGGAGAGAAGAAGAATGGTAAGAAGAAGAAGTTTTCAGGTAAGTGCCACTACTGCAACAAAAGCGGTCACATGATCAAGGATTCCAGAAAGAAGCAGCAGGACGAAAAGAACAGCACTACACAGTCTTCTTCGAAAGGCAAGGAATCTGCCAACACAGTTGAAACTGAGTTGGAGCTATGGGTTGCAATTGAAGAAATATGCTCCTCAACAGAAGTTTCAACAACGAATGATTCGTGGCTCCTTGATAGTGGAGCGTCCTGTCACATGACCAGAAAGAAGGACTGGTATAGCTCTTTCAAGCCTCTACAAGAGCCCATGAACGTGACGGTCGGTAATAATGCAAAATGCCCTGTGGAAGGTACAGGTACTATCGCTCTTTCCATTCAAGAAGGTGAAACTAAAGAGCTTTCTGATGTATTACTAGTTCCTCAGCTAAAGAAGAACTTGCTTTCGGTTGCTGCGATAACTGATCGCAACTTGGAGGTGTGTTTCAAGAGGACCGGAGCAGAAATCCTTAATGCAGTGGGCAAGGTGGTCAGCAAGGCAGTAAGGAAGAACAATCTCTACGAGCTGATGGCACTAACAGTCTCTTCAGGAGTGGGCATTAGTAAGGTATGGCATGAAAGATTTGGTCATCTTAGTTATCCTATTCTTTTGGAAATGCAGAAAACAGGGATGGTTGCACACTTGCCTGCACTCTTAAAGGTGCAGGAACCTTGTGAAGCTGGTGCTGCGGCTGGTACCGCAACTACCGCCGCCACCGCTGGTGTCGGGGCTATTCGTGCGTTATAGCGGCAGATCTCCGTGGTATGCGTCGCTGTTTGGCAAATCGCACACCACCGCTCATTCAAACCGCATTCCTCTGCTAAGTGTCCTGCATTCCGGCACCGATTACACCAAGTATCCTTGCGAACTTTTGAAGAGGACCCTATTCCACTATCCCGGCTTGTGGCTCCGGCAGCAGATCCTTCCGGAAATGACTTCCCTGCCATTTTTCCAGCCTTCCGCCTCATGGAACGTTTGTCCTCCTCCTCATCCGACTGATCCGACTCCTCCTCATTATCGGTATCGGAGTCTCCCTCAGCCTCCTCATACTTCACTTTTCCTTTCCTTCCCTTGGAAGTAAACAGAACTTGTTCCGCCCTCACCGCTGCTTGGACGACTTCTTCCAATGAAAGAGCTTCCAGATCCAACGATGCCAGGGACCTTTTCAATCCTTTATTCAGCCCCTCCATGAAGTAAGCATTTTGGATGGGGACTGCCGGGGTAGTTGCTGCATCGAGGCGGCGGATCAACGACCGAAACCTGGCCGCATACGCCTCCACTTCTTGGTTCTTCTGTTCCAGTTTCCCCAGTTTGGCCAGGACATGAACACGGGTCTTGTCCTCCCGAAACCGGAGCAAAAAAGCATCCCGCAGTAGATCAAACGTGGCGAAATGGGTAGCTCCATATTGCGCGATCCATACTGCCGCCGCCTGCTTCTGCAGTGTCGGGATGAAAGTCGCCATCTTCATAAGATCTGTCGCCTGCACTGGTGGAGCCGTATTCACCATCCATGCCATCTCAAATGACAGTATATGTGCATCCGCATCCTCCTTATCCCGTCCCGAAAACTTGGGGTACTTCACCGTCATCCTGGGTACCAGTGGTGGAATAGCCGCGCTACTTACCGCCGGAACTCCACCCCCGCCTCCGCCTCCACCGCCTCCACCTCCCCTACCGGGATCTGGTGACGGACCTGGGGCTCCGCTTCCTGCAGGCACACCACCCCTCCGTCTCCTGGGACTCGGTGGTGGGGAATTCCGCAACGGTGACGCTTCGTCTTCCGGAGGAGTACTTGTTAAATCGAACGGGCTACTGCGTCCGGAGGATTCGCCTTCCTCCTGAACACCGGAAACGACTGGACCTTCCTCTCCTGGGATCAGCGGAGGTGTGTCAGAGCGGCTACTACTCTCACTATCCGTGAAGAAGCCGAAGAGAAGATCACGTTGAGCCACATATCTGTCATGCCGTTCCTCGCGGGTTGTACGTGCCGATACTGGAGTTGCAGGCTACCGAGGCCGTTCCGGAGAGCGCGATGTTCCCCCTGGCTCACTCCCAGCGTCATTCATGCGCTAGTCCACGCACCGAGGAATCAGAGTATTACAGATGGGGAGCATCCAACCTCTCCGGGGTATCCACCGCGACAAACATGGAAATCTTCCGTCGTCGCCAAAGTGTTAGCCCTCTCTACTCTGAAGACTAACTCGAAACGCACTACTGCGACAGATTTACATGCGTAATCGTACTTCAGAACTGCGTATGAAAATTCATAGAGTAGAACAGTGATCGACAGAATCATTCATGATAAAACAATAAGGTAGATGCAATAGAATCTCTGTATTACATTTCTCCGAGCAGTACAACACTGTACTCTCTGATACATAGCACTGATCCTTGCTCCGATCCTCATCAATGAGCCCCCTGAATGATCGCTCTCTTCTCTTTTATCTAACCGGCACACATAACTCCTTCACGGTTGCCGTGACGGTTGCCGTGCCTCGTCAGTTCTCCGCCTGGTCCTAGAACTTCCGTCTTTTCATATCTCACTATAAACTAGATACAACGTATTAATGATAATAATCTAAGGACTCCCCCCCTAGTTCCTCTTTGCTGTTGCTGCTTTTGCCCTTAACATTCGACACATACTTGCACGAGAATGGCATTAAGCACCAACTCATGACTGCACATACTCCGCAACAAAATGGTGTTGTAGAGCGTCACAATCGTACTGTCATGGAGATGGCACGATGCATGGCACTAGGTAAAGGACTACCTAAGTCTTTTTGGGCTGAGGCAGTCAATACAGCAGTCTACATCCTCAATCGAAGCTTCACAAAGGCCTTGACGGGCAAAACACCTTTGGAGGCTTACTCAGGTAAAAAGCCTTCCGCTTCTCATTTCAGAACATTTGGATGTGAGTGCTTTGTTCATGTTCCAGATAGCACCAGAAAGAAATTAGATCCAAAGAGCAGAAAGTGTATCTTCATGGGCTATAGCCAGGAGTCAAAGGCGTACCGGCTATATGATCTAGAGGCAAAGAAGATCGTGGTCAGTCGTGATGTGGTGTTTTGGGAACAGCCACATACAGTGGAGGAGGAGGTATGCCCTTCCACTTTATCATCAGCCGTAAAAGTAACTCACCTTGTGCCCGTATCTAAAGCAGAGTTGTAGAATGAGGAGGAGTACTTCGAGGAACAGACTCCACCAACACCACAACATGCCTTGGCTCCACAAGGTAAGCCACTTCCAAAGTGGGCAAGGCAGCTCTTTGATGAGAAGAATCCAGTTCTAGACTTGGCGGAGTCATCTGCAGATGGACTTCAACGATCAAAGAGGATAGAGGAGCAAAAAAGGGCTTCTGAACACATAGTCAATATGGCCTTGATGGCTGAGATTATGAAAGTTCAAGAGCCTACGAATTTGGATGAGGCAATGGCCGATCCAAATTGGAAAGCTGCCATGCAAGAGGAGTATGACAGCATCATGAAGAATCAGACTTGGGACTTGGTTGATCGTCCAGTAAAAAGGAAGATCATTGGTACCAAATGGGTATGGAAGGCCAAGTACAAATCTGATGGATCTTTGGAAAAGTACAAGGCTAGGCTTGTTGCACAAGGATACTCTCAAGTTGAAGGCTTTGATTTTGAGGATTCCTTTGCTCCTACAGCAAGGATGACAACTATTCGGGTGGTACTTGCCTTGGCTGCTCATAAGCAGTGGCCGGTGTTTCAAATGGACGTGAAATCTGCGTTCTTGAATGGACATCTCAAGGAGGAGGTATATGTGTTCCAGCCACCAGGATTTGAGGTGCCCAATTCAGAGAACAAGGTTTGCAAACTAAAGAAGGCATTGTATGGGCTGAAACAGGCCCCAAGGGCATGGTACCAACGGATTGATAGCTTTCTCATATCTATTGGTTTCTCAAAAAGTGCTTTTGATGCTAACCTGTATGTTTGTAAGCAGGATGGCAAGTATGTGGTAATAGTCCTTTACGTGGATGACTTGATCATCACAGGAGATCATGAGAAGATGCTGCAACAGTTGAGGGAGTCATTGAGTTCCGAGTTTGAGATGACAGATTTGGGGCTCATGCACTTTTGCCTCGGCATTGAGGTTTGGCAAAAACCTGGCAGGATTTTCATCTCTCAGCAGAGATATGCTCGCGAGATCTTGAAGGCATTCGATATGACCGAGTGTAAGGACGTGGTCTCTCCCATGGAGGTGAATGGTAAGCTCTCAGTGGAGGATGCATCACCACTTGTCGACATCAAGGAGTATAGGAAACTTGTGGGGAGTCTCATTTTTCTGTGCAACACTAGACCTGATATCAGCTTTGCAGTTGGTGTACTTAGTAGGTTCTCAAATCAACCTCGAGAGAACCATTGGAAAGCAGGGATGCGTGTGCTAAAGTACGTGAAAGGTACACTAGAGTATGGCATTACCTACAGAGCAGGGAAGACCTTGGCGGGTTACTGTGACTCAGATTGGGCGGGAGATTGTGATTCTAGAAAGTCAGTTTTTGGATATTGTTTCTCACTTGGTTCAGGAGTGTTCTCTTGGATTAGCAAGAAGCAACCAACAGTGGCACTATCTTCGACGGAAGCTGAGTACAAGGCAACATGCATTGCTGCTTGTGAAGCAGTTTGGCTAAGGAGGATCCTGCAAGACATAGGAGTTCCAATCGAAGATGCGACGGTTCTAAAATGCGACAATCAGAGTTGCATGGCCATCGCAAAGAATCCTATGTTCCATGCTCGTACAAAGCACATAGAGATCCAGTATCACTACGTACAAGAGCTCATCGAGGATGGAGTCATAGAGCTGGAGTATTGTCCCACAGAGGACAATTGTGCAGACATCTTCACAAAGGCTCTTGGGAGTGATTTATTGTTGCGGCATCTACATCGACTCGGCATTGGGCCGAACACGTAGTTCATCTTCGGGTGAACATTGAGGGGGGGTGTTAGAGTTAGCTCAAATGTCCACCTCTCATGTAACCACCAATATTCTGTGTACCCAATGTTGTAAGGCCCCCATATGAGGAGAAGCCATGATGGGTATCGGATATTGGGAGGGATCCCCAGTTTAGACACTGGAAGGGGTCTTAGAGTAGACCAGATGGTTATGAGACGGCTTAGGAGCCAAGGGTAGATACCCGTCTGCAAAAAGGGGGGGTTCGGGGGGGCGATAGCCCCCCTGATAGTAGGGGTCCGGGGGGCGCAGGCCCTCAGTGGGGGTCTGGGGGCAAAGCCCGAAGGTATGACCTATGCGCGATCCTTCATCTGCCCGCTGGCATGTATTCATAAGGGTCGGCTGGTCTTCCAGGCCGACTGTCTATTAGGCCGACTGCCTATTACAAGGCCGACCGTCAATCGACTTACACTATATAATAGTGGCCACCCCCTATCATCAGATCACCAGTTCTTCACGCTCATAGTCCTCCGTCCAGCATCTGTCTAGATCACCATCGAAGCTCTGTCTGTAGAGCGCACGGGTGGACAGCCAACCATCAGTTGTATCAGCAGTTTGGTATATCAAAATTTTTGTATTCTCTCCAGCTTTCCATCGTGTACTTGCATTTTGTTGTTATCTTCCGCTGTGCGTACTATTTTCTTACAGTACTTGCATCCTGAATATGCACAATCATAGAATCCGAAATACTAATAGATAGCCAGTACATAACTTTTCTGGCTCTTTCATCCCATCCTTTAAATGCCTGCATTTCCTGTTGATTGGGAACATTAGGAAGAACTGGTTCTTCTTCATTTCCTATAATGAACTCCCAATAGCTTTTCCCATAAGGAAATTCGTCATTCTAAACTTCCATGCTTGGAAGTTGTTCTTGTCAAGCTTTTCAGTGACAATCTATGAAAGAGAATCAGATGCCATTACAGAACAGAGCAAAATATTCTGTCACTACAAAAAACATAGCTTTTGCCTCACAAGGGCAAATCTGCAAAACTGACGAAAGTGGTATTCAACCACACAGTCACTTCCTAGTGATGATTTTGCATCAACAGGCAGTAAGGATGATTCTGTAACTCCCAATATCTCTGTGCATAGGCATATGATGCAATTTCTGTGACAACTTTTCACTGACCTGTGGAGTAGTGGTCGTACAGCAAAAATAGGGCCTTTTTCTCAGTGCTTGCGAAGAACTTTTGCCATGATACCAGGCTCTGATACCATGTGAAGATAGTGGGAGAGAAGGAAGGAGTCTCACTTGTGGCTTTCTCACATACACAATGGGGGAATACACACAAAGGTGGAGGCTAAAAACAGTTTTCCTCTTCTTAGTTGTGAAATCCAAAAGAACTCTAGTACAAAGAAATAGAAGAACCCTATATGTGGGTCTCAAACCAAATTCAGCTAACTAAGGTGGCATACTAACTGAGCCATGAACTAGATAGCTGTCATCCAGCTATTATTCATGGGCGGTGTACCAACCGCATCTGCAGCTAACAAGTCGGTGACATAAATGCACAATAGTCAACCTGGCATATCACGAGTGGAGCTTGATATCTCAACATCTATTGGATTATGATGCTTGTTTCAATTGCCGAAGTAGGGAAAAAGGTGGTATTGCTACTCTAGTTTGTGCTGAAAAAAGGTTGGTACTTAGCTCACGTGGTATTTGTTAAAGGCTTCGAGTTTTAGATCACCAATGTATATGCCCCTAATAGTCCTATTGATAGAGTGAAATGCTGGCAAGCCCTCAAGACCAAGGTAGATGGGAAATTTTCGATTCTGGTAGCCGACTGGAACTTTACATAGGATGATCTTGATAGAACCCATCGATCTTCACCACTATCTTGTGTAGAGATAGATGTTGGATGATTGTTCTAGGACTGCTAGATTGTGTAAGAAAACAATACAACATCTGTGCTCAACAGATAATAGGATCTCGTATGCAAGAGAGAAAAACAGATAGTATGGAGAATAAAAAACTATAAAAGCTGATACAATAGATGGCACTGCCTCCCAGCTGTGCACTCCTGTGTGAGAAGCTTCAATGGCATGCTAGAAATAGTAGAGGACGGAGGCTGGATGCTAAGGAATCAGGGTTGTTGTAGCTAGTGATGATGATGGGCTTCACGGGCTTGCTCTTATATAGCCACCAGTTGTAATCGATTAGACTCACTTGAGACACCAACCCAGTCGACCCAAAACGGCCGACTAGAGGTCAGTACTGAAATAGGCCACCAACCACACGTTAGAACCATGGCGCAGAATAGAGCAACTCACCTACAGTTTCAGTTCATAGCCCAGAGCCGTCCGAGATCATCATCTAGGGCTCCAAACAGGCCCCGTAGCCCAAGAGTGGACTATCTCGGGAAATACTCCGTTTACCCTCAGTGTGGTCACGAGATGCCTTCCCACTCTTGCATGTAGCCTAATTGGCAGTGTGCCAACTCTATCTCAAGCCGTCTAGCCATCAGGCCACACATGGCCCCCAATTGGTGTCCAAACCAGGACCTACTAGATAACTGAGCTACTCAGCCTTCTCCTCATATGGGGGCTTACAAGTAGAGTTAGCTGGTTCCCACATAGTTACATGAGAGTGGAGCATTGATATCTAACACCCCCCCTCAATGTCCACCTACAAGTGAACTTAATTTTTCGGCCCAATGCCAAGTCCATGAAGATGCCTCTCCAGCAAGTCTCTTCCAAGAGCCTTCGTGAAGATGTCCGCAGCATTCTCTATAGCTAGACAGTACACCAAGTCGACCTCTCCATCCATGATGAGCTCATGTATAAAGTGATATTGAATCTCAATGTGTTTTGTGCGAGCATGGAACATAGGGTTCTTCGCAATTGCCATGCAACTCTGATTTCACATGATAACTGCGTAGGCTTGTTCTGCACTGCACCCATGTCCCCTAAAATCCTCCTCAACCACACTGCCTCATAAGAAGCAAAACATGCTAGTTTGTGTTGAGATATCAAGCTCTATCCCCGACATATCTCCTGGATGACTATCATTTATGTCACCGCCTATGTTAGTTGTACTCGTGGTGTAGTTAGACTACCACGTATGTTTTTGGTTTGGGTTCACATATGAACCACGTATTCTAGGTTTTGACATATAGGGTATTTCCCTCTTCTATTGTATTGTTGTTGTGTGCAAAAGTGAAGAAAGGCTTCACCCTCCAACCTTGTGTCCTCTCTCTTTTGTGTGTTGTGAAGAAATCTGAACTTGAGTCTCCTATCTCTCTCCCTCTTTCTTTACATGGTATCAGAGCCTTGTTCGTGGTAAGGAGCTCAAGAAAGAAAGCCAAGTTTGTGGTGTCCTGGTAAGAGGACCAGTGTTGCTTTCCTATTTCGAGTTTGGGAGCAAATCTCTGCAGGTAGCACAGCCAGAAGTGCAGGAGTGCACTGCTTCAGATTGAGAGGCCCTTCGCGGTGCGGCGATAGCGCAGTATATGCTGCGGGGCAGGGCAAAGCCCTCGGTGACTTTATTTTTCTGATTTGAGGCCATTTCGGGGCCCGTTTTGAAGGCGGAAGTTCTTCGCAGGCACTCAGGAAAAGGCCCTGTTTTTGCTGTGCGACCACCGCGCGGCTAGTCGGTGGAAAGGTGCCACAGAAATTGCATCGTATGCCTATGTGCAGAGATATTGGGAGTTGCAGATTCATGCCTATTGCCTGTTGATGCAAAATCGTCACGAGGAAGTGACTGTGTGGTGAAATACCACTTTCGTCAGTGTTGCAGATCTGCCCCTGTGAGGCTCTTTGCAGAAGTTTTGCTATTTGCCCTTCTGAGGCATTTGCTGTGTTTACAGGTTGCTGTTGCAATTCGTGATTTGTAAAATGTCTGAGAATCTGTCTACCATTGTCAGTGAGAAGCTTGACAAGAACAACTTCCAAGCATGGAAGTTCAGGATGACAAACTTCCTTATGGGAAAGGGAGTTTGGGATTACATCAGTGGTGAAACTGCAGAACCAGTTTTGGGTACTGCTCCCACTCCTGCTGAATTGAAGGCCTTTAAAGAATGGCATGAAAAAGCCAGAAAATGCTTGTATTGGCTGTTTGTTAGCATTTCAGATTCTATGATTGTGCATATACAGGATGTAGAGACACCTAAGGAGGCATGGGATACATTGGTGAACCTGTATAGCACAAATACCAAAGCACGAAAGATGCAGCTAAAGCAGGAGTTGCACAATGTGCAAAGGAAAAATCTGAATATAAATGAGTATTCCTTGAAGGTGAAAGGCCTTGCAGATTCTCTTGCCTCCATTGGAGCACCTGTTGATGATGAGGACTTAGTGTCCGTGACCTTGAATGGTCTTGGGAAAGATTATGCACAGTTTCGGACATCCATTGGAGTCCGTGAAACATTTCCTGATTTTCAGGAACTTATTGCTCTCTTGCTGAGTGAAGAGCAAAGGAATGGTGGGTCAGCCACCTCAACTTCTCAACAGACTGCTTTCTACTCGAATACAGGTAGAGGCAGGGGTAGAGGAAGAGGCCGTTTTGGTGGCCATGCAGGAAATCAGAACCAACAGCAACAACAGGAAAACCAGTCCTATGGAGGAGGACGTGGTAGTTCTAGAGGCAGGGGGAGCCAAAGAGGCCGTGGTTCATGGCAAAGGAACCAGCAAGTAAATAGCAGCATAGAATGCTATTATTGTGGAAAGCCTGGACACAAGGAGAATACATGCTATAAAAAGCAGAATGACATCAAAAGTGGAAAGTTGCAGCAAAGCAACTATGCATCATCAAGTGGGCATGGTGACGACAGAAATGAGCACCTTTTTGTGATGCAGCATATGGTTAACTCCATGTCAGGAGATGCTGCAGCTTGCAATGATGTTTGGTATGTTGATTCAGGTGCCTCTAACCACATGACCAGTCATGGTGAGTGGTTTCATGATGTCAGAAATTTGGATAAGCCAGGTTATGTTGAAACAGGTGATGATACTGCGCACCCAATTACGCAGGTTGGTAAAGTGCCATTGGCTATGCAGGATGGCAAAACAAAGTACTTGGCAGATGTACTTCATGTTCCAAAAATCACTAAGAACCTGGTTTCAGTTGGCCAGATGGTTGAGCAAGGTCTGCAGGTTAGATTTAATCCTGATGGATGCTTTGTTAAGGACTTGAAAAATAAATGCCGCTTGGTTGCGAAAGGCAACAAAAATGGAAGAATGTTCACCTTGGATGTTGATATGCCTGAGGTGAAAGCTGCTATGTTTGCGCATGGGAGAGGTGTCATTGCAGATATTGAGATATGGCACAAGCGCATTGGGCACGTGAATATACAAAGGCTGAAATCTATGCAAACGAAAAACATTGTTGCAGGTTTGCCTAAATTCAGAGTTGAGGGAATGCAAAAGGTATGTGAAGCATGCCAAATGGGTAAGCAGGCCAGACATGCATTTCCTAAAAATGCTAAGGTGAGCAGAAGACCTTTGGAAGTGATCCATTCAGATGTTTGGACAACCAAAGCTGCTTCTATTGGTGGATGCCATTATTATGTGACGTTTATTGATGACTACACAAGGAAGGTGTGGATTTATTTTATGAAGCACAAAAGTGAAGTGTTCAGCCATTTCAAGGCTTTTAAGGCCATGGTTGAAAAAGAGAAAGGTGTGCATATTAAAGTGCTAAGATCTGATGGAGGGGGAGAGTACTTTTCAGAAGAATTTTGTGAATATCTGAAAGAACAGGGAATTCAAAGGAAGTACTCATGCAGGTCTACCCCTCAGCAGAATGGGGTTGCAGAAAGGAAGAACAGGCATATTGCAGAAGTAGGACGGGCGATCCTAAATGAGAAAAACATGCCTGATTATTTTTGGGCTGAAGCAGTAGCAACTACTGTTTATATTATGAACAGAACCCCCACTGCAGCTGTCCATGGCATGACGCCTGAAGAAATGTATACAGGCCAAAAACTAGATATTTCTCACTTGAAGGTATTTGGTTGCATAGCTTATGTTCATGTTCCTGATGAGAAGAGAACAAAGCTGGATCCAAAGGCAGAAAAATGCATCTTTATTGGATATGCTCAGCACCAGAAAGGGTATCGCTGTTATAACCCTTCCACCCGCAAAATGCAAGTGAGCAGAGATGTTGTTTTTGATGAAATGAGCAGCTGGTATGCACCAACTGTTATGGTAGGAGATGCAGATGCAGGAAATGGGAATGCTGCAATAAATGCAGAGCAGCAATCTCAAGCCTTGAGTGGACCCAGAGAGTCCTCTACTAGTGGATCTAATGCATGGACAGGGAGATTGAGATCTAGTGAATCGTCACATGGCAGTCCTGATAGTGTTGTGCAGGTATCACATAAGGGAAAAGAAAAAGTGGACCATGCTCCAGTATTTGATGTGTCTGCTGGTAGCTCTCATGTTGATGGAGAGTCAAGCGGCTCTGAAATGAGCCTTGATGAGGAACTTGGGATTCCTTCTGTTGTTACACCTGGTGCAAGGAAAAGCAGGCATGATTTAAAGACGCCTGCAACTGATCCAGTTGTACGGAGGTCCACTCGTATTAAGTATCCAGTTGACAGGCTGAGATATGATGGGTATACAGCACATCACTATGCTTATATGGTCAAGGTTCTAGAGGAGCCAGAGCCCACATGTTTTGAGGATGCAGCAGGGCATAAAAATTGGGAAGCAGCTATGGATGAAGAGATGACTGCCTTGGATGCAAACCACACTTGGGATTTGATGCCTTTGCCTCATGATAAGAAGGCTATTGGCTGCAAGTGGGTTTACAAAGTAAAGCACAATGCTGATGGGTCTGTTAGCAGGTACAAGGCAAGATTGGTTGCCAAAGGTTTTGCACAGACATATGGAATTGACTATGAGGAAACTTTCAGCCCAGTTGCAAGGATGGCAACCGTGAGAGCAGTAATTGCTATGGCTGCTGCAAAGGGATGGTCTTTGCATCAGATGGATGTGAAAAATGCCTTCTTGCATGGTGACTTGCAGGAAGAGGTTTATATGATGCAGCCAGAAGGTTATGAGGATAAAGCACACCCCGATTTTGTATGCAGGTTGCGGAAAGCCTTGTATGGCTTAAAGCAGGCACCGAGGGCATGGTCAGACAAGATAGGGCAATATCTTGTCACTATTGGATTTCAGATTTCCAATTCAGATTTTTCACTTTATGTGAAAAGGACAAACAGAGGGATTGTGCTTATAGTCATTTCTGTTGATGACTTGATTATTACAGGTGATAGTGATGCAGACATTAATGAAGTGAAGCTGCTGTTGAAGCAGAAATTTGAGATGAAGGATTTGGGAGAGCTGCGTTACTTCTTGGGCATTGAGGTTATTAGATCCCCGAGTGGGATATGGCTGTTGCAAAGGCAATACGGTTTGGACATGCTGTCCAAATATGGGATGACAGGCTGTAAGCCTATCTCTGTTCCATTGGAGCAGAATGTGAAGCTCAATGCAGAGTCAGGTGAGCTTCTTGAAGATATTACTATGTACAGGCGCATAGTAGGTAGCTTGATTTACATGACTATAACCAGACCAGATTTGAGCTATGCTGTGGGGCTGGTGAGTCAGTTTATGCAGGCACCGAGGAAGCCACATTTGGATGCGGCTAGGCGCATACTGCGGTATGTGAAGTCCACATTGCATTATGGACTGTTTTATGAAGCTGGGTGTGCATTACAGGTACATGGATACACAGATGCTGACTGGGCTGGTAGTGTCTCAGACAGGAGATCTACTAGTGGTTTTATGTTTTCCCTTGGGAGTGGTGCCATCAGTTGGAGCAGCAAGAAGCAGCCAACAGTTGCCTTGTCGAGCACAGAGGCTGAGTACAGGGGTGCAGCAATGGCTGCATGTGAGGTAGCTTGGTTACGGAAGCTACTTGCAGATATGGGACAGTCAGTTCATGCAGCAGTTGTCATTCATTGTGACAACATTAGCAGCATCATGCTTGCTAATAACCCAGTTTATCATGCTAGAACGAAGCACATTGAGGTGCATTATCACTTTGTGAGAGAGAAGGTTCTAGCTGGTGAGATTGATCTTGTCTATGTCAGCACTGAGGAGCAGGTGGCTGATATCTTTACGAAGGCATTGGGTACTGAGAAGCTTCGCAGATTTAGGAGCTTGCTTGGTGTACGTGAGATGGATTTGAGCTTGAGGGGGAGTGTTGAGATATCAAGCTCTATCCCCGACATATCTCCTGGATGACTATCATTTATGTCACCGCCTATGTTAGTTGTACTCGTGGTGTAGTTAGACTACCACGTATGTTTTTGGTTTGGGTTCACATATGAACCACGTATTCTAGGTTTTGACATATAGGGTATTTCCCTCTTCTATTGTATTGTTGTTGTGTGCAAAAGTGAAGAAAGGCTTCACCCTCCAACCTTGTGTCCTCCCTCTTTTGTGTGTTGTGAAGAAAGCTGAACTTGAGTCTCCTATCTCTCTCCCTCTTTCTGTACAGTTTGTACTCAGCCTCGATAGGAAGAAAGAGCAACTATAGGTTGCTTCTTGCTGACCCATGACACAGCTCTAGATCCAAGTGAGAAACAATAACCTGTCACTGATCTCCTGCTGTCCACGTCTCCTGCCCACCAATCCGAGTCATAGAGTCTGGTCAAGATGTTCACCTTGGTATAGGTGATGCCATAATCAAGTGTGCCTTTGATGTATTCCAGCAATTGCATCCCTGCCCTCCAATGGTTCTCTTGGGGCTTATTGGAAAACTTGCTTAGTACACCAGTCACAAAAGTGATGTCCAGCCACATGTTGCACAAGTAAATCAAACTGCCCACAAGCCTTTTGTACTTCGCTTCATCCACCGGTGGTGATGAATCCTCATTTGAGAGCTTCACGTCAACCTCCATAGGGGTGCCAACTATCTTGCACTCAGCCATGCCAAATGCCTTCAGTATCTCTCCAGCATACTTCAGCTGTGAGATGAAGATCTGTTTTGCCAAACTTCAATCCCCAAACAGAAATGCATCAGTTCGAGATGTGTCATTTCAAACTCTCTTCCTAGCAACTGCTTTGTTTGCATGCTCTTTTCTTCATGGTTCCCTATTATGACAAGGTCGTCCACATAAAGGACCACGATCATACACTTCCCTCCTTCGCTGTAGATATATAAATTTGCATTGGATGGGCTCCTCCTAAACCCATTTTGCAAAAAGTAGACATCAATCCACTGGTATCATGCTCCTAGGGCCTGTTTTAGCCCGTAAAGTGCCTTCTTCAGTTTACAGACTTTACCTTCTGAACCGGGGATCACAAAACCTGGTGGTTGTTCCATGGATACCTCCTCCTTGAGATCTCCATTCAGAAAGGTGGATTTTACATCCATCTGAAGCACGAGCCAACTTTCCTGTGTGTTGCTAAAGCCAAAACACTGCGAATTGTGGTTAGTCCAGCTATGGGAGAAAAAGTATCCTGATAATCAAAACCATGTACCTGTGCAAATCCTTTTGCCATGAGCTGTACTTATCCAACCTGTCGTCGGATTTGTACTTGGTCTTGTACACCCACTTGGTGCTGATTACTTTGCATTTTGGTGGCCAGTCCACAAGGTCCCAAGTGTTGTCCTTTATTATGGAGCCATACTCTGACTACATAGCCTCCATCCACCTATCATCACCCTGTGCCTCTTCAAGACACTTGGGTTCTTCAGCATGGATCAACTCTATCATCAAAGCATAGTTGACCAAGTGTTCTCGCGCCCTTCTTTGCTCCTCTAATCTCTTAGACCGGTGGTGTTCAAATGATTCCTCCTCAATGGCTAGAGGTTCTTTGCCATCCAAAAGCTGCTTTACCCACTTCGAGAATGGCCATTGCCATTGTGGTTCTACAGGCTCTTCTTTCTCTTCTTTATCTTGAAACCTCCCAAGCACCATTGGGGGAGTTTGGTCTGCTATTGGTGGTTGTACTAGATGGATATCCTAGTCCTGGTTCTCTAGGAAGGAAGCATCCTCCTCCAATTGATGCGGCTGTTCTAAGAAGACCACATCGTGACTTACTATTACCTTCTTGGTAACAGGATTATTGAGACAGTAACCCTTCGCCTCTTCACTGTAGCCCAAGAAAATACACTCATTAGGGAAAAAGGGAACTCATTTTGGGGCCCTGTAAGAAATTCACTATTTTTTGATTTATTTCTCTCCTAAAAGACCTCAAAAATAGTAAAATACGGAAACGTGGCTTAGATTTGTCAGTAAGGACTACAGAACTGTCAATTCAAAAAGGAATAAGATAATCTTTTGTCTGACTAACACGATTTTGTATTAAATATCCTCTTAGATTTTTTTTTGTTTACCAAAGATTCCGCATCTCTTTGGCCGACGTGTGCAGGTCTTTCATTAAGAGTCCATCACTGAACTTAGTGATTGCAAGTTTTCAAAATATTCACATGGATACCGCCACACTTCCACAATTCATGTTACAAAATGACTATGAGATTGAAAAACAAACTTTGCAACCTGAGGAGCACAAAAAATGGCCGATACTAGTGAGTCACTATCTGCATCCTCATGTTAAACAATTGTTTCTGAGTTGTTAGTCTCATACATATCCTTTTTTCATCAAGGCTTTGAAGGACGTCTTCACAAGTTTAATTTGGGAAATCATCGAGTCTACCATTGTCACAATAGTCATAGCCAAAGCTGGGGCCTCCAAGTAAAAAACTCTACACCTCCATTTGTCAATCCCACCACATTACTGAGGTTTGCCGGCGATGGACAAAATGGACTTCTTGGTTATATTTCAGCGCAGTCTGCATTTGCGGAAACATATAAAATGATGTACCTACAAGAAAAGGGGGCCAAGATGGAGGAGATAGCCATTCGTGCAAAATTGGAGCAGCAGTTGTTGAATGAAATTGAGGAGCATTCAAAGAGTAAAAAAGAGTTGACAAGAGCAAGAAAGAAGAGAACCGTGCTTGGAGACAGACAACGTAGCAGGAAGATTAAAAACATTGCAAATTTGAAGGCTGGGACTGGTGGATGCAAGCGACGAATTCAGGAAGCAAGGTTAGATTGAAATTTATCATTTTGTATACTCAAAAAGGCTCTCTTCCAGACTATATCTATTTCGTTGATTGTCGCAAAATAAGAATGGAGGTGCTGAATAATATAGTCATATTATGTTGTTATTACAGGAAATTATTGGAGCCTGCAAAAGAAAATATGGACCCGAACCTTCTTCCTGTTAAACAAATGAAAGGATTGCTTTCTTGCGGTGTAGCAAAAGGTTTGATTGAGGAAAAAAAATACAAAACAGTCAAACACAATGTTGTAGAGGACTTTGTATCCAATAATCAAGTTGATGGCACTATAATCCAAGAGGCTCTTGATGTTAGTGGAGTTAGCAGGAAGGGATATAGTTCGATTTTCCATGCGATATCCTCAACTTTGAAAGATCAAAGGATTAAACGAGTTTTACTGCCAAATCCAGCAACCGTGTGGAGGATAAGAGGTCATTTGAATGAAAGTATAGATGAATTTATTGGGCAATATATCCATATTGAAGAAATATTTCATGGTGTTAAAGGAACCACTGTGTATGATCCTTGGAACAATATATTTTTAGATCTGCAACAACTTCAAAAAAGAATGCTGCTTCCACTTGATCTCTGGAGGAATGTGTCATCCTCAATTTGTAGCTGCAACATATCAAAGGATTGGAGTGAGACAATACACAACCTACAAAACTAAACTTAAGCAGAAGTCAAAGTATATGATTTGAAGTACCTTCTCATTTTTATCAGCAACAAGCAGTTCATCTTTCCAAAGATTTATCCCTCTCCCTTCTTGTCCAGCCTCTTCTCTAGTCTTTTCTGTGTATAGTGCTGAGAGATTCATAGCTTCCTGTGTAAGCTGGAAGGCAGCTTCATCTGGATCTTGGAACTTTTCAGCCTCTTTGAAACAAAATGAAAGGGCCTCTAAAGGATCAAACATTGTTTCCAAAGCCAGTAGTGAATGGTCATCCTCTATGCCAACCTCCTTGTCAAGCCTTGAAGCCTGGGCAATAAGGGAAATGGCATAGTCCTCCCTCAAATCAAACATACACTCTATATCATGGAGGAAAACATAATCCTTTCCACCAATCAACACACCTGGAAGCATGGGCACTGCATAGTTGCTGCTCTGAACATCAAAATCTTCAATTGGCTTTGCTCCCCTCAGAGTTTTTTTCCTCAGTTGAACAAGGTCAAGAGCAGCCACTTGCAGCCCCTCATCCTGAAGGTTGATATCTTCTTCTTGCTCTGCCATTTCAGAGCCCAAAGAAACATCCTCCTTTTCAGAAGCTTCAGATGTGTCTTCTTCTTCTGTTTCCTGCCCTTGTTCATCCAAAGACTCCTGACTGAAGACAATGTACATAAGAAATGCCATGCTCTCCTCTAGCACTCTGCACTTTCTGGTGTGCAAAGTACAGTTGAATTTATAGTGATCAGGCAGGCTATCAAATCTTATGTTCACATGGTACCTCAGCCTGTCATTGGAGACAATATGATTAAGGTGCACAAAAACCTTTTCACCTCCCACAATTCTTCCTGCCTCTGTCAGTTCTTTGAAGGCATCCCAATAGTCTGAAAGAAAATCTTTGTGCTGCTCCAGTACAGAGCTCATTGTGAACTCCATGTTGAAAATACTGTGGTATAAATGGAAGTTACTCTGAGCCTTGCATTTGTGAAGAAACTCAAATAGGAGCAAATCTGGAGAACTGTCCTCTTCTGGTTCCATTTGTTTTTTGATGGAAGAATCAGCACTCTACTCCAGCCTCTTCTTTTTGCCTGTTCAAAAACTTATATACTATGAATTCTATATGCTGACATATGAAATCAGTGAATGCATTGTATATCACCAGATAATTCCTTCATGACATCTCATCACTCACCTGGTGATTGCTGTGGTCTAATTATAGCAGCAGAAAAGTCCAGCTTCCTCTTGAAAGGTGGGGCCTGGGAGCCAGCTGTTCCAAAACAAAAACATTTCTCATCATCAAGGAAGATTTCCACAGGGCTAAAGATAGAAAATTAATGAGGTAGAAGTGAGAAACAAATAATACACAGGAATTTGCAGCAAAATGCGATATGGGCTGTTTAGAGAATTGTAAACCACTCTCCTCGCATTTTGTTGCAAATTCTCAAATTCTGTTCATGTGCATGTCAAATCAAGAACTTGGTTCATCTCAGTGATTCTTGGACACACTATGATCTCATATGCAAGAGAAATAATGGAATGAGTGAAACTATTCATGAGGAATGTGTCAACAACAGGAATTTGCAGCAAAATGCGATATGGGCTGTTTAGAGAACTATAAACCACTCTCCTCGCATTTTGTTGCAAATTCTCAAGTTCTATTCATGTGCATGTCAAATCAAGCACTTGGTTCATTTCAGTGATTCCTAGACACTATGATCTCATATGCAAGAGAAATAATGGAATGAGTGAAACTTTTTATGAGCAAGGAGTCCACAACAGGAATTTGCAGCAAAATGCGATATGGGCTGTTTAGAGAATTTTAAACCACTCTCCTCGCATTTTGTTGCAAATTTCTTGTTTCTATTCATATCAACCTACAATCTAATTTCTGGGTGATTTACCACATTGTGGAAGAAGGATGGAGCTGAGTGAAGACATTGGGACATCAAAAATCCAATGGATGGAAGAAATAAATGTTGAAAAACATTGAAACCAAACTAGAACTCTGGCCTTTTTTTTCCTTTTCCATGCTGATTGAGTTGCACTGGTAAATCTCCTGCTCTTTCTCTAGCTTGAACTTTGCACTCTAGGTAACCTGGAGATCTGGCAGTACTCTCTTCAGGCAGGTTGCAGTCTGGATGTTGCAGTCTGGATGGAGTGTGCTGGGTAGGAAAGGATCAAAGAGAAAGGATCAGGAGAGAGTCGTGGCAGGGATGAGAGATTGGAATCCAGGGGAGGGAAAAGTGGTTGTGGTATTGATGATGAAATCATGAATGGCACAAGTTCCAAGGAATAAAGTGTACTTTCACATGTGCCAAATTTCAAACTCCAAGAGATCTGGGTCCCATCCACACGTGTGAAAAACGACTAGTAGATTCCACACGTGTGGGATTTAGTGATTCTTTAATTCTATTTGCACTTCTTTCTGGTATCCTGTTTTAGAACTCTTGCCCTCCAGAGTCTCTGCTCTCTTGCCTCCCTACCTCCATACTCTGCAGCATTAGCATCTTGTCCAGCAGCACAGAATCATCCTCAGCACAGATTACTCCTCAGCAGCACAGCACATCCATAGATAGATTCCAGGTCAGTAACAATGGGTTCTCCCCTTAGTCTCTGCAATCTTTTTGCCTAAAATAGAAAAAATACATACTGTATGGAAATGCATAGACTCAAACCAAGACAGAGAAATCACTGTAGGAATGCAGATCTTCAAGTGTGATATTTGCATGTGATCTTCTTGCATAACCTCCATTCATACTGTATTTGGTTGGAGAAACATAGAAATCACTGTAGGAGTGCACCAGCATGTCATTTAAAAAATTTGCAGCAAAATGCGATGTGGACCTGTTTGAAATTCCAAACTGCTCATATCGCATTTTATTGCAAATTTCTCTATTTGGCTTCTTCCACCCCTGTGATTGCCTTCTCTTTGTGAGAACATGTTCTGGTTTTTTGACTTCCATAGCTGTTACAATCTTCTTGCATAAACTCCATTCATACTGTATTTGGCTGGAGAGACAAAGAAATCACTGTAGAAGTTCACCAGCATGGCATTTCAGAAATTTGCAGCAAAATGCGATGTGGACCTGTTTGAAATTCCAAACTGCTCATATCGCATTTTATTGCAAATTTCTCTATTTGGCTTCTTCCACCCCTGTGATTGCCTTTTCTATGTGAGAACATGTCTGGTTTTGTGATTCCCCTTAGTCTCTGCAATCTTCTTGCCTAAAATAGAAAAATTACATCCTATATGGAAATGCATAGGCTCAAACCAAGACAGAGAAATCACTGAAGGAATGCAGATCTTCAAGTGTGATATTTGCATGTCATCTTCTTTCATGACCTCCATTCATACTGTATTTGGTTGGAGAAACATAGAAATCACTGTAGGAGTGCACCAGCATTTCATTTAAAAAATTTGCAGCAAAATGCGATGTGGACCTGTTTGAAATTCCAAACTGCTCATATCGCATTTTATTGCAAATTTCTCTATTTGGCTTCTTCCACCCCTGTGATTGCCTTTTCTTTGTTAGAACATGTTCTTCATGTCTGTGATCTCTTTCCAATCCTTTGTATGCAGTTTTTCAGAGTGATGGCAAGAACCAAATCAACTGCAAGGCAAGTTGGCAACGGACGAGGTCTTGCAGCAATAGCAGCTGGGACAGGTTCTAAGAAGTTTAGTGTGCCTCCAAAGGGAAGAGCTTCACATGGCAGGAAGGGTAAGCCAATGAGCTTGCTCAAGCAAAAGGCCAAAAGATTGAATAAGGGTGCAGGTGTGCTAAGGGAAATAAGGAGGCAACAGAAAGCCATAGGTTTTGCAATACCCAAAGCACCCTTTCAAAGACTGGTGAGAGAAATTTGTGACAGTTGGAACCTTGGGTTCAGGTGGAATAGAACTGCCATTCTTTCCTTGCAGGAAATGGCAGAGGATTACCTGGAGAAATATTTTGAGGATGCAATGCTTGTAGCAGCCCATGCTCACAGGGTGACTTTGATGGCCAAAGATTTCAACACTTTGTCCAGAGTGAGATGGAGATATGACAAGCTGGTTCATCCTGTGGAATGGCAGGACATCAAAATGAGAGATATATTGCTAATTCCACCTACAAGGAAGGTCAAGGTTGATGAGGTAAAGGTTGTTGAGGTAACACACTCAAAGAACACCAGAGGGAAGGCTGCTTATGAGGACTCATTGAAGCAGCAAATAAAAGAAACAAAATCTGTCATAGATGTGGAGACTGGAAAGACTACACATACATAGAAGGTTGAAGGAGCTGGGCCCTGATGTAGTTGTACATATTGAGGATGAAGTTTCAGTCAATGATTTTGATTTGACAAAACAATGCTTAGCAGCATTGGCTAACAAGAATGAGTATTGCTCAGATACTATCATTCTTGCAATGCTCTAGTAAGTGTCTTTAAATTTTACGTTTTTTGCAAATCAATTCTCCTTGTAACTCTTTTATAACCTATCCTAATTATGTTCTGATCCTATGCAGCATGATGAGAAGCTGGCTTCATCCCTCTGTACAACATATAGTCCATATTGTTGATCCAGCCATTTCTTCTAGATTAAGAGATGCAAATGAGACTCCCATGAGTATTTCCAGCTGGTTCAAACACTGCAATTTTGAAGTAATTGACATTTTGCTACTTCCATATCATAGCAGGTATGTGGGTGACTACTTCTTTTAAGATTCTTCTTTAATATTGGGAACTCTTGTAGCCTTTCATTTTCTTATGCTTTTTTCCTTATGCAGTGACCACTGGAGTTTTGTGTCTATTGACATCCAGCAGAAGCAATGCTTTCTATTCAACTCTCTAAAAAACACACACAGAGAGCTGAAATTGTAAGTACTGTGTGTGCTTTTTGAACTCAAAACTTCATTATTTTGATACCATACTAACTAAATTATACATATTGCAGTTGTATTAGAAGGCTATTAGATGCATTGGATCATTATCCTCCAAATGTCTCTCTGTTGGATTCAATAGAGCCATTAAGTCTAGAGGTAAAAAGTCTATTAAATGCTATGTCTTTGAACTTATTGAATAATTTTGTTTTGTGCTGATGCTCACAGTTTCTAACATTTTTTTCTAACTGTACAGACACCACAACAAAATGATTCAAGTAGTTGTGGATGGAGGGTGCTGATCAATGCAAAATATATACTTTCAAGCTACTTTGAAAAGGAATAGCCAGATCTGGTAAGGAAAAATACTTTTCATTTAGCTTGAAGATATTTCATAATGATACAAAGTGTTCTAAATTATCCTCTACCATTGCAGATGAAAGAGGATAGCTTTAGCCCCAACTATGTACATAATTTTAGAGCTCATACAATTTGGAGGTTTTTGAGCTATGCCTCCCCCAAACCTATTGTAGCAGCTACTGTGGAGCTGGGTGAAAGCTCTAAAGTACAAGAAGGTGTCATACACCTTGATCCCACATATGAAGCACCTAATGTTGAGGACCAGAAGCCACAGGAGCAATCACAGAGTGCTGAGGAGGAGTAGACACAGGAGCAAAGACCTGCTGCTGATATTGAGGAGAAGGTGGAGAAGCAGCAAGGAGAGGCTTCTGGGGTAGTGGAGGAGACAGGATGGAGCACGGATAGGATGGAGCAGCAGAGAGAAGATCCTCCAGAAATGGTAGAGCAGCCTCTGGATGAAACTGTACATAAATAGAAAATGGATGTTAGAAATATGTTCTACAGATTCAGCTAAACAATTCTGTACAAAATCTTACTTGATTGAATACAAAACCTTTCTTTATGGAGTCTGTGTGATCTCAATTTTAAAATTTTCTATGTCTTTGCATTTAACTGAGCTCTCTCTTCTTCTGAGTAACTGCAAAAAAGCAATATGAATTAGAGTGGTAAATTAAACTAATAGCAATGCTTATAGAGACTAGGATAAATCAGATGGTGTACCTTTCTGTTCTTGTAGATAAATAAAAAGTCGTTTGAGATAGAACCTTCAGTCTCAAATAGAATGTCACTGTGCAATTGAGCTAGGGAGCAACATTCTCTTAACGAGATATTGGCTACCACATCACCATTCTCAACAACATCAATAAAAATAAGTTTATTTTGTGCACCAAACGACTCTTCATCTTGGTCCATTGGGACAAGCTTTGTGCCTAGCATTCGACTGCACTTGTAATAAAAAGAGAAAATAAAATTTTGTGATGCAACCATGTACTTCAGTTGCATAGAAGGTTGGACCACCTCACAAAACACTGAACTACATGTCTTCTTATCCCAACCTTTATCCAAAAATTGTGGCATGCATGCCGAATTTGTTGCTCTAACTGTGAACATTGTTTTTGAAACCTTTACTGGAAAGGTATTAAACAAGTCTACAAAAACTGTGAGAGGCATGCACAAAGAAATTTTTACTATCCTAGTGGCAATATTGGGCCTCAGAGCTTTCTGTACTTCTGTAAAAAGCTTCGCCCTATATGCCTCTGTAACACTAGAATGTGGGTGAGGCCAATCCACCGAATTCCATGCCGGAAGGTCTTGTTTTATTAATACACCATGTGTGTTAGCTTTGTCCAACAACTGATAAAAATGATCAGTAAAAAATATACCCGATTGAGCTAGCTCTGTTGCACATCGACCTTGGTATTGTTGTTCTCCTATCGATCCATGCAGAACATCTATAAATCCCAGAATACAATCGATGTTTTGCCATGTCTCATACGATGAAGGATATAAATCTGAAATAAAACAACACAAGAATTTCAATAAGTTAAGAGAGAAAGCTTCATCTTAAAAATCCATACACCTCATGAAGGAAAAAACCACAATAGAAAAATATACAATTAGGCCTGTGTTGCGGAAGATTTTTTGGATAGTCTCGCAAGACAAGTTCTTTATGCATGTACACGTGCTGAATCAAATCTTCTTTCACGGATATCTTCCCTTTGGTGATTTTAAAATCTCGTACTCTTCCCTTCCACGATGCCAAGAAAATGTTTTTTGTCTGGGGTCTTTTTCTTTTGCTAGGTTGCATGAGCACCCATGCTCCTTTCGAAACACTAAACCTTTCCCAAGTTCCTTCTGTTTTGACTGTACTTGAATTCTCTACCGACGAAATAGAAGAAGCAGGTCGACGGGGTAAGGATGTTTGGTATAATTCTGCCTTCGTAGCATTATCATCCACAGAGCGTCTTCCACAAGAACGGCCGTGGTTTTGGTTCACCATGGAGATTTTCTGAATCTGTAACAATAGCAAAGTAATGTAACTAAGATAACAATTTGAAGTTTCAAGAAAGAGAAAGTGGGCAAACAGACAGTTGACGAGAAACATCTTACTCTACGCCAAACAGGATCAAGGGAGCAGTTTTGGAAAAGGAAGGCTGTTGCACAATGAGGCAATGGTGTAGAATGGTAGACCTTTCGCACGAAAGGCGGCACAACATTTGAAAATTCAAAGGAAGGTGGAAGCGGGAAGGATCTTGTCAGATAAAGTGTCAATTTAGATTCTATCTTCTTGTCCAAAGATCTTCTAAGAATAAAAAACCAATCTCCTCATTAATGTAGCACGCTTGTACTTACATAAAGTATTGTTTCTTTTTTCTATTTTCTCTTATTTTCGTGAATTTTCAACGTTACGTTGGCCTTCTATTGATTGGTTGAGAGCTTATTTTTCCAAACCGTAAAAGGCCCCAAAATGAGCTCCCTTTTTTCCTAATGTCCGGCTCTTCAGTTCCCATTTGGTCCTGTTAGCATCAGGGACATGCACAAAACAGTCACATCCAAAAACTTTGAAATGTGCAGCTGAAGGTTTCTTGCCAAAAAATTCTTGTAGTGGAGTCATCCCATTCATAGCCTTTTTGTGGCTACAATTCAGAATGCAAACTCTTGTGTTACATGCTTCAGCCCAGAAAGTCTTTGGAAAATCTTTCCCTTTCATCATACTCCTACCCATTTTGCAGATGACGCATATCTTGCACTCTGCTACTCCATTTTGCTATGATGTATGTGGCGGGGGTTTCTGCCTCTTAATCCCGAGACTTTTGTAGTAACTTTTGAATTCACTTGATGTGAATTCTCCACCTCTGTCTGATCTCAACTTCTTCACCTTCCTCCCCGTTTCTTTCTCGACCATTACATGCCATTCTTTGAACTTACTAAAAGCCTCATCTTTAGTCTTTAGGAAGTATATCCATATCCTTCTACTGTAGTTGTTGATCAGTGTCATGAAGTAGTAGGAACCACCCAAAGCTTCCGTCTCCATCTTTCCGTAGAGGTCTGTGTGAATGAGTTCTAGAGGAGCCTTTTCCCTACTGGCGTCTTTAGGAAAGGGCTGCTGATGCTGCTTGCCCATCATGCAAGCTTCACATACATTGGGTAGATCTGTAATTTCTAGTAGGTTTGCAATCATTCCACTTTTATGCATCTCCAATAAAGAACTAAGGTTTAGATGACCAGAGCTCTCATGCCATAGCTTAGTGTTTCTCACATCGGCTCGAGCACTGAAAGTTGACAGTTCATAGATGTTGTTGCACCATGTACCTTTACCAATGAACTTCCATTGAAGATCCAAAATCTGTGCGCCATTCTTATCGAAGTGAACTTTGAGGTCCTGATCCGTGATAGTAGAAACGGACAAGTTCCTCTTGATATCTGGCACATAAAGAACATCGGACAACTATTTTACAACTCCATTTGACTTGAGAGCAATCGTACCTTTTCCTTTTGCTGGACATTTTGCATCATTGCCGACTGCTACCAGGATGTCATTCCCTACTGGATGTAGAGAGGTATACCAATCCTTAGGACTGGTCATGTGGCGCGGTGCACCACTATCAATAATCCAAGGTTCATCCACAGGTACATGAACTGCCTCCATGCAAATATCCTCAATTGCTACGAACATCTCTACTGGTATTGCCTGTGCGCTGTTGCTGGACTCTTTCTTTACTCCGTTCTTTTCATCTGCAATCTTCTTTCAGCACTCCTTCTGCTTGTGCCCTTCCTTGTTGCAATAGAAGCACTTGATCTTCTTCTTTCTCTTTTCATCATCAGAAGAAGATGGGTTACCAGAGTCCTTACCCTGACCTCTCTTTGATCTAGCCGAGAAAGCCAAATCTTCTCCAGTCCTCATCTTTTAATGCATCTCCTTCTCTAGAAGCATTGCACTGAAATCCTCAAAGTTAAGGGGCAGATTTTTGTTTTGCGCATTCAATGCCATAACAAGACCGTCGTACTTTGGTGGGAGAATCCGTATGCACCTTCGTGCTAGATTCTCGCTGGTGATGGTAATGCCAATCGTAGTCATCTGATCACGCAGATTCTTCACCTTGGTGATGAACTTCTCTGCTGTTTCAGAATCAGACAGTTTCTCGTAGTCTCCAGATTCTAAATCCGCGTCTGATTCGTGGTCTCATACTGATTTTTCAAGACCATCCATGCCTCCTCCGCTGTGGTGACATGTTGAATTAATGCCATGATAGAATCACTTACACTATAGACAATAGAACACAGTGCATCTGCATTTCTTCTTGTCCACATGAGAATCTGATCCGTAGTTGGTACTATCTATTGTCTTGCATTGGTTGGATTCGGTCTCACAACCGGCTTCATGTTCACCCCAGTAGCATTATCCCAAAGCTCGTATGTGCTTAGGATGGTCTTCATCTTGAACTTCCAGAGTGGATAGTTAGTGTCATCCAAATTTTCCCTTTCGTCGAACGGTGGGATTCGTAGTCTTGCGGGCTGGGCCATCTCTCACAATCTGCTCGCAAACAGAAACACACTACCAAATCTTCTTGATAGAGCCCAAGCTCTAATACCATGTAAGAAAACAATACAACGTCTGTGCTCAATAGATAACAGGATCTCGTATGCAAGAGAGAAAAGCAGATAGTATGGAGAATCAAAAATTTGATTACTATAAAAACTGATACAATAGATGGCGCTCAAGATTACACACAGCTACCTTGAAAGATGTGCAGTAATTGCATAGTGCAAACAACAACTTCTCATCCCAATCTATGTAATGATAGTTCACCAGTAGCATTGTTATCTTCTTGAATTGCTTATTTGATGACTTTTCCTACCTGTTGTCTTGTGGATATTAGAGGAATAATTATTATGAATTACCATGTAGAATGAAGTCATATCCTTGATGACTTTTGGCCACAAAGTGCTTCCCGCAACTACTGGCCAACTCGATGGGGTAGCCAAACTAACAAAATATATCTTGGTATAGGTACTTGCTACTTGATCTTGCAATGTTGTACCACAAATCCCATGCTTTGACCCATTTGGTGCAATAGTCTATCGTGGGCAGCCAGTACATAACAGTTCCTAATTCTTACAGTTGTGGGTTTGAATGGACCCATGAAATCCAATGCATTTTTTTAGAATTGTCCAAGAGGCAACACCGGCTCCATCAGCATTTGACCCTAATCATATGTTTGGTCCAATATTTAACACACATTGCACCACTTTGCAAATCTTTGGGCATCCATTTATAGCAATGGCCACCATATTCCACTGGCCTGTAACATGTTCTTCACCATGATAGCTCCTACAAAGTGACCACTTGCCACTCCTTAATGCGCTTTAGTGAGAATAGTGTCGTGTTTGTGTAGAAGAATGCATCAAAGCAGCACATCCATTAAGTGCCTCTACAATAGAGCTGACCAACTAGTACTTTGCATCCATAGCTCTGCAATGCCAACCTATTGCATTGATCCTTAGTCAGGTACTTTGGCATTGTTCTTGAAGTCATAAAAGATAGTAATGCATCACCATGGAGTTTCTAAATATACCTCCTCCACGTTGCTTTCCACAGTGTTTTCCATGAAGATCATGCTGAGCTCCACATCCAAAAACTCATCTTCAATGCCGGTTGTGGGCTTTTCACACTCTAATTGAGAAAAATAATGGGCAACCACACATTGTGATCTCGGCTTGTGTACCACTTCAAAATCATGCAGAAGTAGAATCCATCATGCCAGTCAACGAATAAGATCCTATTGCTTGACCAAATAGAGCTATGTAGAGTGGCCCACATGGAACATGAAACAACTGCCCTTTGTTTTGATAGGACTGATCTTCAATACATTTTCTCTCTTAAATGGAGTAGAATCTTCTATGCCCTTTATTCAAACGTCCCATGCTCATTCTTGTAGTTATTTCTCCAAGTTCCTCTATAAATCAAGCAAGGGATCACATCTCATGAAATCAACAAGCCAAAATTCATGTATACTTTCATGTTTGAACCCATGTCTTGACAAGTTCAACCCATACCTAGTTTCACTATCCTTGCCACTTGGATATCCACCATGGAACCTTCTAGGAACATGTCAAACTCCTTTAGTATTTCTTAATCTCACATCATGTTAATGTTTACAAGAGACTCATGACATCCAAAGGAGGAGTAGAGATATTACCATCATAGGAACCTACCCAGACCTTACTCGCCTCAATCCATTCTTTATTAAACAATCCATTCGACCCTCACTACAAAAGATAGGGAGTAATAGCATCATTTTGGGTCTCAAAAGCCTCCAAACCCACTTTAACTAAGTCTTAGAATGAATCTAATAGTTATAAAATGTCACTTTTAGCATCACATTAAAATGACGCATAGATTCATGACATGTTGTATCATTTTTTGTTACTACTTCATTGATACAATAAATTTTTCTTAATGGTTTGAACATAAATTCTCTTTGGGTTCCCCCGACATGACATCACTTCAACTAACACATAGTGTCACTTCTTATTAAGGTTTGAGTGACATGTTGTGTAACTTTTAGAATCATGTGGTATGATGCATAGGGTCATGTGAAGTACATATTGATATAAAGAAATTAATATAAGACACCTAATTTGTAGCCTTTTAATTTCCATCTCTCTCTCTCTCTCTCTTTGTCTCTGTCTCTGTCTCTCTCTCTCTCTCTCTCCCTCAATGCACCTCAATGTGCTTCATTCTAGCATGATAGACTGGGTTATTTGCCAAGGGTATATTGCTCATGTTGTCATAATAAATGACAACTGGTCCATCTGTAGACTGATGCATATCATAAAGTAGGCTACGCAACCAAGCTACCTCACATGCAGCCATTGCTACACCCTTGTACTAAGCCTTTGTGCTTGACAAGGCAACTGTAGGATGTTTCTTGCTGCTCCAAGTGACTACAGCACTCCGAAAAGAGAACACATATCCACTGGTAGATCGTCTATCAGAAATACTACTAGCCCAATCAGCATCAGTGTATCCATGCAACTGTATCTGAACCCGTCTTATAAAATAGTCCATACAACAATGTGGACTTTACATACCTCAGTATGCGTCAAGCCGCATCCAAATGCGGTTGCCTTGGAGCCTGCATAAACTGACTTACCAACCCAACATCATAGCTCAAATCTAGCCTGGTAATAGTCATATAAATCAAACTTTTTACTATGCATTTGTACATAGTAGGGTCTTCCAGAAGCTCACCTGCATCTGCACTCAACTTCACATTCTGCTCCAAAGGAACTGAAATAGGCTTACAGCCTATCATCCCATATTTGGGCAGCATGTCCAATCCATACTGCCTCTGCAAGAGCCATATCATACTTGTGGATCTAATCACCTCAATGCCCAAGAGGTAATGTAGCTCTCCCAAATCCTTGATCTCAAACTTCTGCTTCAGTGGCATTTTCACATGAAGGATATCTTCATCACTATCACCTGTGATGATCAAATCATCAACATAAATGACAAGCAACATAATGCCTTTCTTTGTTTTTCTCACATAAAGTCAGAAATTTGCCTTGGAAATCTGAAAGCCAATAGTGACAAGATATTGTCCTATCTTGTCAGACTCATGCTCTGGGTTCTTGCTTCAAGCCATAAAAGGCTTTCTTCAACTTGCAAACAAACTCAAGATGAACAGCATGAACATAACCTGGTGGCTACTCCATATAGACCTCTTCTTGCAAATCACCATGCAAGAAAGCATTCTTTACATCCATTTGATGTAAAGACCATCCCTTTGATGTAGCCATAGCAATGATTGCTCTTACGGTTACCATCCTTGCAACCGGACTGAATGTTTCTTCATAATCAATGCCATATGTCTGTGCATACCCCTTGACAACTAATCTTGCCTTATATCTATTCACAGAACCATCTGCATTGTGCTTCACCTTATAAACCCACTTGTAGCCAATTGCATTCTTGTCTTTAGGCAAAGGCACCAATTCCCATGTAGCATTTACTTCCAAGGCATCCATTTCTTCATCCATGGCTTTCTCCCATTTTTCTTTTCCCATGGCTTGCTCAAACGAAGTGGGTTTTGGTTCTTGTATCACTTTGACCATTTAGGCATAGTGAATGGCTGTAAATCCATCATATTTCAGCCTATCCATAGGATACATAACTCTAGTAGACTTGCGCAAAATAGGCTCACTCTAGGTGGTCTCAAAACATCCCTTGTCTTCCTTACTGGGTGTTTAACCATGGACATATCAGACAATCTTTAGCTCATGACAGTTGAGCATACATGTTGGATAGATTCCTATACATTGTTGGTTTTATGGGCCTTTTCTTCAGTAGAGCAAAGTATCATACCTGCAACTTTGGGCCCAGAATTTTATCCCCTAGATTTCACTCTATCCACACCGACTATATTCCACACCCAAAAGAAGTATCTACTAGCACAAATATTTAAAATCCACTGCCTACTTTTGGACCTCTCACTAGGGCACAAGGGACAAAGCACCTCTTTTCTATTTCTTCTTCAAACTCTTCAATGGCCTACTGCCAATTATTTGGGTGTACATGCTTGGGATTTGGATTTTTTCAATGTACATTCGATTGACAATGTTTCAAAACTTTTCCCTTGCAATGTTTCATCACTTGCTACAAAACCACTAGGAGGTAGAGGGTACTCCTTCTAAAGAATTTCTAGGATGTAATCTTTCTTGTGGGTCGGCTTCTTTGACTAGGGATCCATGATATATCAACCAAATACTATACCCATTATTTTCCTCATCTAAGACATGGCCTCATCATATAGCTCATTCATGTGTCCAAGCTCTTGTAATGCATCCACGTCATATTTTAATAGTTTGCTTGATGGATGCCATAACTATGTGGATGGGGTTGCATCACCAAATGGTGTTTGAGTGGCTCTTATATTTAATGGCATGGCTTGTGTATGGTGGTAGGAATACTAGGTGGTATGGAGGAGGCCGTTGAGATAATGTCATACCTGTGGACTCTACTACATTGTCTGCACCACTTTCACAACATGACCTTGATCTACAATGACAATGTCAGCCCCCATGAGCTATAGATGACATCTGACTCTAAGTTGGTGACTCTTAGCCACCACGATAGAGTATATATACCTGATCCAGGCTCATGCTAGCTACAAATGCATTTAGCTAGGCTGCACTCATCTGAGCCATTAATACAAGGATCTATGGCTCTTTTTTAATCCTCAGGACCTACAAATAGATGTAGCTATTACATTGATGGGACACAAATAAACAAGCAAACCTATATTGAATTAACACAATTAAGTACATAACAAGCTCAAAATTAATTAACATGAAAAGTACAAGATGGGAAAACAGAGGAAATGCAAAATTTAGGAAAGAGAGGGAATGCATACCATAGAATGCAGAATGCAAAAAGAGATGGAATGCAGAATTCAAAAAGGAGATGGAATGTAGAAGGTAGAAAATAGATGGAATACAAAATGTGGAATAGAGAGGGAATGCAGAGTGTAGAATGAGGAAAGAGATGGGGGATGCAAAATGCAGAATGCAAAGAATGGAATGCAGAGTGTGGAATGCAAAAAAGAGAGTGGAATGCAGAATGAAAAATGCGAAACATGAGAAATGCGGACTGCGGAATGTAGAATGCAAAAAAGAAATGGAATGTAGAATGCAAAATGTAGAAACGTGAGGGAATGAAGAATGAAAAACACAAAATAGAGAGGGAATGGGTAATGCAAAATGCAAAAAAGAAATGATATCCAAAATGTGAAATCAAAAGAGGAAAAGAGAAGGTAAGGAGAAGAAAAGAGAGGGAAGGAGAAGAAAAGACAAGGAAAGGAGAAGAAATGAGAAGGAAAGGAGAAGAAAACAGGGAAATAAATGGGAGGGAGATGAAAAGAGAGTGAAAAGAAGGGAAGGAGAAGAAAATGGACTTCTTCATTCGCCAAAGTTCTTCAAGGTGCACCTTGCTTCCTCTCCACTAAACTTCTTCAAGATCTTTCATGGTGGTAAGTGCATCCTTTTTTGTTTCCTAAGCATTAGAATTTGTTGTCTATTCCTTTGTTAAGCCTTAAACATGTTCTCCTCAAGTCTCTAGCATGCATGAAAGAAAAAATCAAATCTCTTAGAAATATGATGCTCCCTCTTGCAAGAGTGACAAGAAGAATTATGCTTTCTTTGTTGTTTCTCTTTCACTTTGCTTTCTACTTTGCCTTGAATTCTTGTTTCTCACTAGTACTTATAATGAAAAGCGATTTGTTTTTTATTTGTAAGCATCCACAGGGTACCCTAATCTGTCTCCTTTCTTGACAATATCTAGGTAATGAACTCTTCTCTTCCTACCTTTCTTTATCCATGTTATGTTTATTAACTTGCAACAGTAGGAGAGACCATGAATCTAGCAGAAATGGTTCAAGTCATCTTGAATGGACTAGGAGAGGATGCGAGAATCTAGTCCAGAGTATTGCCATCCAATAGCAAATTTCGACACTGGAAGAACTTCAGTTAGTTTTACTTGGTGAAAAACTCATAACACAAGCCATTCACACACACAAAGGTCATTTCATTGATCAAGCATTTATAGCTTCAGATACAAGCAAAGGCAGAGGAAGATCATTCCCGTGAAGTGATCATCATCAGCAACAAAATTAGCATCAATGTCAGAATTAGCATTAGCATCATCCCTCGAGGGGTTCACCTCATAATATTTTAGTGTACCATGTGCATTCAAAAGGAGGGATATATTAATTTAACCTTTTGGAAAATTTTAATAGGTTTAAAACAACAAGAGGGGTTTTTTATTTCAACTTTAGAAAAAATTCACTTAGTTAATAAGTAAAGAGGGGTTTTTTATTGGGGGAAAATTTTAGTTGAGGGGTTTTTTAAATACCCCTTGAATGCACATGATACATACGGTTTCTAACCCATCCTTAGCAACATTAGCATCAGCAAAGAGGAAATCATTCCAATCGAGGAATATTTCTAGGATGAGTGAATGCATCCACCAATGTGTCAAACATTTAGTGCAACTACTATCATAAATTTGGACACTATGAGAGAGATTGCTGCAAGAAGCAATATGACCAAGGTGCTCAATCCAGCAGTAATTGAGAGAATTTCCAAGGAATAGAAAATCATTGTTGTGGACATTCTAGTCTTAGTCTTTATGAAATTGAACTTGAGAATATGTTCCTTGCAAGCGAGGAAATGCAGAAGACTGATACAATGTATCTTGACACAGATTGCAATTCAAAAGAGGACTTTAGTTATCAAGTTAGCCAAGCAGATCAAGATCCTTGGTACATCGACAGCGGTGCATCATCTCATATGATAAAGTATCAGGAATGGTTCACAAAGATGAAACCATTAGAAGGTTAGAAGAATGCCATCTACACAGTAGATAATACACCAAATCCAGTTCAAGGGAAAGGCATTGTCCTTATCAACAATTTCACTAGTACGAAAGGATTGGTGAAAGATTTACTCTATGTTTCGAAGCTCAGCAAGAACCTTTTGTAAGTAGGTCAAATGACGGAACACAACTATTGAGTCATCTTCGATGGAGATGAATGCACTATTACCTAGATGAGGAAGTCTACATGCAATAGCCAGCAAGTTATGTTGAACCAAGAAAGGAGAATCAAGCTTGCCATCTCAAGAAAAGTCCAATGTAGATCATAGTCTCTACTAAGAGTTCAAGGGGAAGACATTACTATTGCACTTTTGTACATAGATAATCTGATTGTGATCGAAAGCAAGGATAGCTTCATTAAAAAGCTAAAACAAGACTTATCTGCAGAGTTTGACATGAAAGATCTTATAGTTATGCACTATTGTCTTGGAATTGAGTTCTGGAGAGATATGTTGATAGTCTCATGAAGAAGTTTCATATGGTAGATTGCAAGATTGCAGCTACTCCCATGGAATAGAGTTTTAAGATTACAAAAGATTTAGAAAAGCCTACAGTCAATGACAGGTACTATACGCAACCCATGGTATCTCTTATATATCTAACTATCACACGGCCAGATATTTGTTATGCAGTAAGTTCACTAGCATAGTTTATGGCAAATCCAAGACAGTCTCACTGGAATGTAGCCAAAGGTGTCTTGAGATACATCTGAGGTACAAGACAGTTTGGGATAGAATACAGAGGAAGTCATCCAAGGTTGCATGGATAGTGTGATAGTGACTATGTCAGAGATCAGGAGACTAGGAGATCGACACAAGGATATACATTTTTCCTTGGTCAAGGTGCTATATCATGGTTTTCCAACAAACAACCAATTGTTTCTTTGTCTTTAACTGAAGCAAAATATAGAGAACTCACTACAAGTGCATGTGAGGCTATATGAAGACTATTGTCAGAAATAGATTACTTTGATGAATCAAAGCCAACAACAATAGATTATGATAATCAAAAGTGGCTCAAGCATTGGCCAAGAATCTAGTATATCACTCCAGGACAAAGCACATTGATGTCAGAGTGCACTTCATCAGAGAAAGAGTGTTACTTGGTGAGATCACACTATAGCATTGTAATAGCAAAGAGAAGAGTGTTACTTGGTGAGATCACACTATAGCATTGTCATAGCAAAGAGAATGTTGCAGACATCTTTACCAAACTACTCCATAAAGAGCTTTTCAAGAAACACGGACAAGCTCTTGGTTTGACTCAGAGGAAGGACATTCCCATGAAAGGAGTATAATGGAATGTAATGCTCAGTCCTTCTGTGATTCCCCAGAATCATCATCTTGAGGGAAGGCCTACTTCATGATGTTGATCTTGAGGGAAGGTGTTGAGAGATCAGCTCAACATCATGTGATTACATGTGCATAAGACTAACACATATAGAGTGCTATAAAGGAAAGGGTTAGATTCCCTAACCCTAAATGGGTTTGTATATAATCTACATTTACAACTAAATCCAGTAAACAGTTAGTCATTTCTAGTGTGCTCTCTAGCTGTGCCCTCTCTCCTCATCTCTACCCTTCTCCTCTCCCTTCTTCATATTTTGTTAACACACACACACACACACACACAGGTCTCTTATTGGCTTACACTAATGGTGGCTACACAAGTTGCCCTAGTTTTTCCTTTCTCCCCCCGCAATGTTGACACACCCACACCCACACACACACACACACACACACACACATTTTCACTTATACTTATTTTATATGTTTTATTTCCTCCCCCCCATCCCTTTTTATTCACTAATAGTTATTTTTCCCCCCTTCTTTAATGTGTACCCCTTTTTTTTACAACACTCTTGTAATTCTCCTAAAGCCCCCCTTGAGCTGCCCTTTCTTTTTACTTTACCCTTCAATTAAAGAACAATACTTTCATGGATTGTGGAGAATGCCATTCCCCATGTGGAATGTGGTCTTGTGTTGAATGGCACTGGTGTTATTCCCTATTTGAGTTTGGCACAAATTACCAAAAAAATTAGGGACAGTTTAATGAAATTACCAAATTAATTTAGGAAAATTTTTATCAAATTAGCAAAACAATTTAGGGAAAGTTTATTCATATTACCAAAAACATTTAGAAAAATGATTTTAAGGATTGTGGATAATGGGAGTGGTGCCATTCCCCATGTGGGTTTTTTAGAGAATGGAACCAGTGTTATTCTTTGCAATCCCACAAGGATATGGGCACTAGTGCCATTCTCCATGTGGACTTGTGGAGAATGGCACTGGTGGCATTCCCCATGTGAGTCTGGCGAATTCCCAAAAGGTTTAGGGAAAGTTTAATCAAATTACCAAATTAATTTAAGGGAAATCAAATTATCAAATTACCAAAAAAATAGGGGAACCTTTATTAAATTACCCAAAAATTTTAGAAAAATAATTTCATGGATTGTGCAGAATGGCTTTGCTGCCATTGGGTTTATGGAGAATGGCACCGCCATTCTCCACAATTTCACAAGGAGAGTGGCACTGGTGAAGAATGGCATTGATGCCATTCCGTAAGTCTCGCATATTATCAAAAAAATTTAGAAAATTAATTTCATGGAAATTTTGTCTAGACCCATTCCCTAGTGTCATTCTCCACAAACTGACATGGAGAATTGCACTGCCAATACTCCATGTGGGATTGTGGATATTGGCACCTCTTCCATTCCCCATGGGAGTCTTGAAAATTGCCAAAAAGTTTAAGGAAAGCTTAATGAAATTACCAAATTAATCTATGGGAAGCTTAATCAAATTATCAAATTACAAAAAAATAGGGAAAGCTTTATTAAATTACCTAAAATTTTCAGAAAAATAATTTCATGGATTGTGGAGAATGGTTTTGGTGCCATTGCATTTATGGAGAATGGCACAGGTGCCATTCTACACAAGTCCACAAGGAGATCGGCATTGGTGCCATTCTGCGTGCAGGCTTGCAGAGAATGGCACTAATGCCATTCCCCATGTGAGTCTGGCATATTATCGAAAAAAATTTGAAAAATAATTTCATGGAAATTTTGTCTAAACCCATTCCCCAGTGTCATTCTCCACAAAATGACATGGAGAATCGCACTACCAATAGTCCATGTGGGATTGTGGAGATTGGCACCAGTTCCATTCCCCATGTGAGTCTAGAAGATTACCAAAAAATTTAGGGAAAGTTTAATCAAATTTCCAAATTAATTTAGGGGAAGTTTTATCAAATTATCAAATTACCATAAAATTAGGGCAACCTTTATTAAATTACCCAAAAATTTCAGAAAAATAATTCTATGGATTGTGGAGAATGGCTTTGATGCCATTGGGTTTATGGAGAATGGTTCCAGTGCCATTCTACACAATTCCACAAGGAGATTCGCACTGGTGCCATTCTATGTGTGGGCTTGTGGGGAATGGGACTGGTGCCATTCCCCATATGAGTTTGGCATATTATCAAAAAAATTAGAAAAGTAATTTGATGGAAATTTTGTCTAGACCCATTTCCCAGTGTCTTTCTCCACAAACTAACATGGAAAATTGCACTGCCAATTCTCCATGTGGGATTATGGACAATGGCACTAGTGCCAATCTCCACATGGATTTATGGAGAATTAGCACTAGTGCCATTCTCCACAAACCCACATGGATAATGGGATTGGTGTGAATCTCCACATTAATTTTGCAATTTGTGGGGACATATGTGGCTCCATGTGAATCTCACCAGCACCATTATGCATGTGGATTTGTGGAGAATGGCACCAGTGCAAATCTCCATGTGGGTTTATGGAGAATGGCAATGGTGCCATTCTTCTTGTGGGTTTATGGATAATGGCATCCATAGTAAAGCCAGACTCACATGGAGAATGGAACCAATGCCATTCTTCATAGGAAAGCTAGACTCACATGGAGATTGGCACCAATGCCATTCTCCATAGGAAATCTAAACTCACATGGAGATTGGCACTAGTGCCATTCTTCACAATTCATTAGGAAAAAAGGGAGCTCATTTGGGGGCCCTGTAAGAAATTCTCTACTTCCTCTTTTATCTCTCTTCTAAAATGTGGAAAAAGCAATAAAATACAGATATCTGTCAGTTCAGGACCATAGGTGTGTCAGTCCAGGGAGGAATAAAAAAGTCCTTTCAAATAATTGAGAAGACGCTGCATTAAACTCTCCATATAGATTCTCTCTTCATATATATTCTGCATCTCTTTTGATGGCGGCCTCTCATAAGGAACCCATCACGCTATCACTAATCCATTTTTTTTCAAATATTTGAATGGTTACCGCGAAAGATTGGATGAGTTTTATAAAAAGCAGACAAGATGAAGAACCAACCCTCATGAAATGGTTGCGTGCAACCATGCGATTGAAGAAGAACCTCAAAAGAAGAGACTACACCATTTGCACATTGATTTAGAAGAAAAATATGTGCCGCTACAAAAAAGAGGATAGGTTCCACTTGTGAATGCTGAGCAAAGGGAAAACATGAGAAGAGTAGGCTCCCAACATATTGACTTATGGTGCGACATACACATTTACCCAAATTTTCCATTGAGAAATTCGAGCCCTCCATTTTCTAATCTGACAACACTATTGAAGTTTGTGGGTGATGGGAACAATGGAATGTGTGGATACATTTCAAACCAACATTCAACTGTGAATGTACAAGCCATTTTTCACATCCTTTCCAAGGGATCAGAATGCAAAGTTGGTGGATGTGCATCCACATTAAACAAGAACCTGGAGAAGGTTTGACTATATAGCCAAATGATGATGATGACCAAAGCTTCTTTAATTGTTAGGATTTTAACAAGGTATAACTGTCCATAATGGCTAGACAACACGAGTCTGATCTCACTCAGTAAAATCCTAATGAGTGTAATTCCATCTCAAGTTTATGCCACAAGGTTAAAACTCTGTCAAATCTGTTTCCAAAGGGTAGAGATGCAAAGTTTTTGCATTGTGGCAAAAAATTTGGTGGATGTGCACACACATACAACAAGAACCTGATGGAGGTTTCAACCATGTGGCCTAACCTTCATGATAGGACCAAAGCTTCTTAAATAATGTAGCCAAAATTTTCTCCATCTAGCTTTGATAGGACCAAAATCAAGATGAGTGTAATACTGTCAAAAGTTTATGCCACAAGGCCAAAACTTTATCACATCCCTTTTCAAGGTTTCTACCTTTTTGTAAAAACCTTGGTGGACCTTGTCAAAGTCCTGACAATTAAATAAGCTTTGGTCATCATCATGATTTGGCTATATGGTCAAACCTTCTCTAGGTTCTTGTTTAATGTGGATGCACATCCACCAACTTTGCATTCTAATCCCTTGGAAAGGATGTGACAAAGTCTTGGCATTGTGGCAAAGTGAAGTACATTTGACATTCAGATTTTGTGGCTTTGGGGATCATACATATTTGGACACAAGGTCAAACCTCTTCCATTTTATGAGGATAAAATTTAGGATGCTCCATAATCAATATTGTGGACATTTAGACTTGTCAAAATCTTGACAGCTTAAGAAGTTTTGGCCATCATAAAAATTTTGCCACAGGGTCAAATCTTCTTTAGGATTCTGCTTTAGGTGGTTGCACATCTACCAAGGTGTTTGCCAGAAGGAAAAAACCTTGGATGTGACAAAGTTTTGGCCATCATAAAGATTTAGCCACCTGGTCAATTCTTCTTTAGGATTCTACTTTAGGGGGATGCACTATAACTATCCATAATGGCTAGACAACACGAGGTGGCTAAACCTTGATCATTGAATAAAATCCTGATGAGTATACTTCCATCTGAATTTTATGCCATAAGGTTAAAACTTTGTCATATCTTGTTTCCAAAGGATAGGAATGCAAAGTTTCTACCTTGTGACAAAAACTTTGGTGGATGTGCACACACATACAACAAGGACCTGATGGAGGTTTTGATCATTTGGCCTAATCTTCATGATAGGACCAAAGCTTCTTGAAGTGTGTGGATTTTGACAAGGTCTAAATGTCCACAATGGCCACACAAGAGAGCAGCCTTTCTTTGATAGGAAGAAAATCCTAATGAGAGTACTTCCTTAAAAGTTTATGCCACAAGGGCAAAACTTTGTCAAATCCTATCTCCAAAGAATGGGGATAACACACTATTCAAAATTTTTGGACTTTCTCTCTTGGTTTGGACTTTTTTTTGGAGCATATCCTCTCCACTCAACTTCACTTAGTGAGCTAAAAAATTGGGTTTTTTTGAGCACTAAATGGGTCACTTATATACAAATATGGCCTTATTAAGCTAAAAAGTTAAGCTCTAATTTTAAAAAAAATGGCTCAGTGAAGCTATAATTCCCAAACTCGTGCATGGTGCCCCCATCCAATAACTATAATAATAATAATAGTAGTCTCCTAACTCAAGTTCAATTTTAACACTATGAAGTGAAAATATGACACCATATGAAAAGAGTTTGTTGAATTCAACATATAAGTGGTGTATAGATACACCATTTTTTTGAAAAAAAAGAGTTTGTTGAATTCAATATATAAGTGGTGTATAGATACACCCTTTTTTAAAAAAACAAACCATACAATAAATTATCTTATTGGTGGTGTATAGATACACCATTTGTATGGAAAAAAGCATACAAAACATTATCTTATGCATCTGAATCTCGTTCAAAGTCATCAGATTCATGTAATGTATTTGAGCTTGATGGGTCAAGTCTTGCCAAATGATGTTTAATATGAACACGACTTGGATCAGGGATTGTGATACATTTTTCAACATTGTTTCCATGCTTCTTTTTAAAACTTCGTGTCCTCGATTTCCAGCAATGAATAATGCTACTGACTTCCACCTCTGTTAATCCCTCATTATTTGGAACCCATTCACGTTTCTTTTGCAAGCATCCCTCATAGAGTTGTTTTATTGTATATCTTCTTGGGAGATTTTTCAATGGCTTTGGTTCATACCATAAAGCTGTAAATGTTATAGGAGTTCCCTTGTCATCCCTTTCTATCTTAGCAACCTTTGCAACCCAAATTGGGCCACCTTGGTCATCCAACTCTGAACCTAGATCAGATGCCCAAACTGCAACAAATAGACCCTCTTCAATCTCATTAGATGGTATAAACTCTGGTAAGGGTTTGTCTCCCTTCCTGCCACAATATTTTCGAGGTAAAAGGCATTCCTCTGCTTCCTCCATATCTACTAACATATTTATATCGAAAGGAAAACTTGGTGCCTAGCTTGTTCCGGCCAAAAGGATTCAGAGTATTCAATGCTCATTAAGTTTTCTTATCTTTCTAAAGATTGGATAAGTGCTTCAGTTGATTTAATTGTCTCCAAATTCTTAGTTGATTGCTCAGGATATTTCTGCATCATACTTTGAAGATGTTTAATGAAGGCTTTCAAGCCTTTCATTTCATCTATGTCAAGTGATTTGTTTTTTGCAAGAACAAATCTAGTTTCCTCCAATGGAATTATTTGTTGTAATAAAGCATATGACTCACTCCATAAATGATCTCCATCTACTGAGTAGTGCTTTCATTGCATCACTGGAATATTGTTATGCAAGTGAAACCGAAAGTAGTGTGGATTTGTGTGTCATATTAGGGCATCATCTCCTGTTTGTAAATGTGGCTCTATGAATGCTCTCCAATCTACCATCCTCTCTAAGATAGCCACTTCTGATTCTTCCTTGCAAGAACCTCCAATTTTTTTTCCAATTCGAAATAGCATATCCTCCATTGTCAAAACATCCATTGCCTTCAACTCACCAGAGATAACACTGAACTAATACTCCACACAAGTGTGTTTTTAGTCCACGTTTGCCCTCCAATGCTGGTGGGATATGTCTATATCGTGGCAAAGTGGTTGTATTCTGGTCCATGCCATCAATGGTGATGCACATGGACTTATCGACATGTGAAGTAGCTTCCTCTCTCCAAGAAGCATACAACTTTCGAGCATCCTGCACATGACGTAAATGGATTGATCGCCATTTAATATATCTTCCTCGCTGTTGCTCACATTTACTATGTTCAATGGCATCTTTTAATTCATCACATGTCTTACATTTTGACATCCTTTGCTTTGATGGTGTCTTGACATGGCAAAAATCTCTATGCCAAATTTTGTACAAGGTTGATCATGAAATCATGCTCTCGTCTCTGTCTTGTAAAGTTTTATTGACAGTTTCTAGGACGACCTTCTTTGTCATTCCCAAAGGAAGATGTTGTTGGCATTCGACACGTCCATCTAGCATTGTTTGTTGAAGATGAGGCTACAGTAATGCATGGTCTTTGAGAACTTGCTTTAATGTTGCGGTTGCATTTATAGTGCTTCCATGGCATTTAAGCTTGTAGGTATTTCCACGAATTGTATGAATAACTTTTTCTTTCACCTCTGCCCAATCTAGGTTTACACTGTCTTGTGCTCAAATCTTGATTAGTGCCTCGATGAAGAAAGCATGAAAACTTTTGAAGAAGATAGTTATGTCTATTATGTTAGAATCCAAGAGCATGTGCCTAGCGTGCCCCCCGCCAAGACCGCTAGCACCTCACGGAAGTGCACAACCTTCATGGCCACTACGGAGGCTCTGGCATGTGTGTATGGCAGGTCCCCACCCCTGCCATAAGGCACCCTTGCCTAGCCAGCCCTCCAACCTCCACAAAACGCAAGCTTGGGGGAATTGAAGATAGGAGGGGTAACTTGGACTATTTATGTCCCTTCATCTTCCACACACCTTTGTATGTGGGATAATTCAACCCTTTCTCCTTCTTCTTATCCCCTTTGTCCATGAGAGATTTGCACCTCCAACACCCCCCTCCAATCGATCATGGAGAGAGGTGGCCGGGGATCAGACCCGGGCTCTGATACCATGTTAGAATCCAAGAGCATGTGCCTAGCGTGCCCCCCGCCAAGACCGCTAGCACCTCATGGAAGTGCACAACCTTCATGGCCACTACGGAGGCTCTGGCATGTGTGTATGGCAGGTCCCCACCCTTGCCATAAGGCACCCTTGCCTAGCCAGCCCTCCAACCTCCACAAAAGGCAAGCTTGGGGGAATTGAAGATAGGAGGGGTAACTTGGACTATTTATGTCCCTTCATCTTCCACACACCTTTGTATGTGGGATAATTCAACCCTTTCTCCTTCTTCTTATCCCCTTTGTCCATGAGAGATTTGCACCTCCAACATATTAGGCGCTGTCTTACTCCAAATACTAAGGCGTATGGCTGCACAATCATCTTTCCCAACTTTTCTAATGCAAAGTCTCTTGCAACAAACTCGCATAAGCATCCTTTCCATATTCTCCTCGGATAGCATCACATGTCTCTTTGGTTCTGGAATTGATGCCATGATTCTTCGCCTCTTCACACTCACATACTTTCTATTTGTAAATAGTGTCTTGCGTTTTCTAGTTGTAAGACCATCAAACCTCGAATCCATTTCCCTTGAATCTTCATCTTTATAATCAAATGCTGTGTGGGCTTGAGAATTATTTGATACCTTATAATACCTTGGAAATGACAATCTGGTTGACATGTTCATTGATGTCAATTTGTTGCCAATGCCTCTTGAATTTTGTGGTTGAACTCTTTCTCCTTTGTAACTCAAGATTCTCCCATCTATATTCTCTGGCATGCTAGCAACAATATTACAAACAACATGAAAAGTCTCAGATTCTCTGCCCCTTTTGCCTTGTATTCGAGTGGTAACATCATGATCATTGTCACTAATATCATCAATTCCTGTTATTGCATCACTTATCCCATCTATCTTTGCATGTATTTTTCTTTGTGGTCCCATCTTATTATTCTCAACACAAGACAAGTATTTTATATCAATAAGCATGTTTGAGTCACTTGCAGCACAAGACAAGTCTTCTATACCAGTGAGCCTGTTCGAGTCACTTGCAACACAAGACAAGTCTTCTATACCGGTGAGCCTGTTCGAGTCACTTGCAACACATGACAAGTCTTCTATACTAGTGAGCCTGTTCGAGTCACTTGCAACACAAGACAAGTCTTATATACCAAGGAGTATATTTGAGTCACTTGCAACACAAGAAACCTTTTCTACATCAACATCTGTTACTATAATGTCCTCAATACCTATGAGCATGCCACTATGATACTCTTGATTACTACTATAGCTTCTTATCAATTTGGATCCCATTTGTGTTATAGTCTTTTTCTTCTGATAATATTCCGTTGTGTCTTCCATGACATTAAAGGAAACTGTCTTGGGCAAACTTGATTTCAAGAAAGCTAACCCCCATTTACAAGTACTATGAACTTGTAGTTGAGACGTAGTATTATGGACATCTAATTGTGAAGTACTATCCATTGCATTTTGAATGACACCTGCACTAGTCAACTTAATTATCTCCACTATACAGAGAAAACTCTGAGCATAGCCCTTGAAGTTGCCAATTGCTAAATCTTCTCCGGAGCAAGATAACATCTCTACTTTTTCCCCCTGAAAATAAGTTTTCTTGATATCTTGAAAGTATGTCTTTGGAACAATTTCGTCTTGGTCCCAGAGTGTTCTGTGTGCTTGCATATCAAATATGTCACATTGTAAGATATCTCCCAATGTTTCAAAGTCTCCATGTGGATATTTTAAATGTACTTCAGGATTTACAACGTTGGTGATTATCACTACACATCTTCTCTCACCACAACGTTGGAAATGACACAGATTCATAGGATCAAGACTATGAATTCGTCCAAAAGCCACAACTTCATTCTTCTTATATAGCACCACATCCATACCCTCTGTTAGGGTGAATACCTGTTTTATGTATAAAATAGATTAGCAACTCAAAATGAACATAATAAATAATCATTGAGCTTATTATTACTTAATAACTTCTATATCAAAACTAGCAGAGAAGGCATTAAACCTAAACCCTACATCTTAAACTTTAAATAATTAATACCAAAACATCTTAACCACTGTAAGTCCTAAACTTTAAACATTTAATTCCTAAACCCTAAATCCTAAACTCCTAAATAATAAATCCTAAACCTTAAACCCTAAACTCTAAATCCTAAACCCTAAATCTTAAATCCTAAACCCTAAATCTTAAATCTTAAACCCTAAACCTTAACCCTAAAATACAACCAAAATTTAATGAATTTTTTAAATTTGTGCAATAGGTTGGATATATCCCCCAACCTATTGCTTGAGCAACAGGTTGGATATATCAAGCAATAGGTTGGGGGATATATCCAACTTGTTACACAAATCAAGAATTTTTCTTATTTGTGCAACAATTTGATATACAATTGGGGAATATATCCAACCTACAACTGAAAAATTTTCTTGATTTGTGCAAGGTTGAGCAACAGGTTGGAGGCCTGTTCTTGGATATATCCCCCAAGCAACAGGTTGGAGGCCTGTTGTTGGATATATCTCCCAACCTGTTGCTTGAGCAACAGGTTGGGGGGTATATCCAATCTGTTGCACAAATCAAGAAAATTCTCGATTTGTGCAACAGGTTGGATATACCCCCCAACCTGGAGGCTTGTTGTTGGATATATCCCCCAAGCAATAGGTTGGAGGCCTGTTGTTGGATATATCTCCCAACCTGTTGCTTGAGCAACAGGTTGGGGGGTATATCCAATCTGTTGAACAAATCAAGAAAATTCTCGATTTGTGCAATAGGGTGGATATACCCCCAACCTATTGCTCAAGCAAATATCCCCCAATCTGTTGCTTGAGCAACAGGTTGGGGGTATATCCAACCTATTGCACAAATCGAGAATTTTCTTGATTTGTGCAATAGATTGGATATACCCCCCAACCTGTTGCTTGATTGCACAAATCAAGAAAATTCTCGATTTGTGCAACATGTTGGATATACCCCCCAACCTATTATCCAATCTGTTGCACAAATCGAGAAAATTCTCGATTTGTGCAACATGTTGGATATACCCCCCAACCTGTTGCTTGAGCAACAAGTTGGGGAGTATATCCAATTTGTTGCACAAATCAAGCAACAGGTTGGGGGGTATATCCAATTTGTTGCACAAATCGAGAATTTTCTCGATTTGTGCAACAGGTTGGATATACCCCCCAACCTATTGCTCAAGCAACAGGTTGGGGGTATATCCAACCTATTTTACAAATCAAGAAAATTCCTTGATATTTACAATAGGTTGAGTGCACCATTAACCTATTCGACTTGCAATAGTTTGGAGGATATATCAAACCTATTGCACAAATTGAAAAAAATCATAAAATTTTGATTGTATTTTAGGGTTACAGTTTAGGGTTTAGTATTTAGGGTTAAGGATTTAGGGCTTAGGATTTAAGATTTAGTGTTTAGGGTTTCATGTATATGATTATGTTTTTAGGGTTTAGGGTTTAGGATTTAGGGTTTAGGGTTTAGGGTTCAAAATCTAGGGTTTAGGGTTTAAAATCTAGGGTTTAGGGTTTAGCATTTAGGGTTTATGATTATTGTTTTAGGGTTTAGGATTTAGGTTTAAGGGTTTAGTATATAAGATCATGAGCTTAGAGTATAGAATCTAGGGTTTAGAATTGAAAATTAGGTTTTAGAATTTAAGTTATAGGGGTTAGGGTTTAAGGTTTAGGGATTATAACTATTATATAAGTTTAAGAGCTTAGATTGTATAACCTAAGATTTAGGGAACTTTAGGATTTAAGATTTAGGGTGTAAGATTTAAGATATATAGACTATATAAAATATGCATTCTAAAGTATTTAGTTTAGATATATATAGACTATATGTTATATGCTTTCCAAAGTGTTTTGTTTATAGGTACGATACATTGCAAAGGCTTTACTTTAAGTAAGTATAAGTCTACCTAGTCAAAGTATCCTACTGATTAGGGACAAGCACATAGGCTAAAAGCACACCGATTCATATTTTTTTACATTCATGCTGCATGGTGTATCAGAAGGTACGATCCTTTGCAAAGGCTTTACTTTAAGTAGTTACAAGCCTATCTAGTCAAAGTATCCTACTGATTAGGGACAAGTACATAGGCTAAAAGCACACCGATTCATATTTTCTTACATTGATGCTGCATGGTGTATGAGAAGAAATGAAAAAGTATGTGATAAGAAATATTTGAAGAAATATGTATTCCATATCATGGATACCATGGATATCTGGTGGTTGCTAAAGTAAAAAAATGATATGGATGCAATGATACTGTAGTCTTCTAGATTCTATGGTTTTAAATACCTACCTTACAAATACATTATCTAATTTTGCATTCTTCGACTAACTAACAAGTATTATACACATGGAATCATGGATATCTGATGGTTGCTAAAGTAAAAAATGATATGGATGCAATGATACTGTAGTCTTCTAGATTCTATGGTTTTAAATACCTACCTTACAAATACATTATCTAATTTTTCATTCTTCGACTAAGTAACAAGTATTATACACATGGAATAAAAGCATACATGCTAAAAGTAAGTGTGTAAATTTTAATATTTTCTTTTTTTTTAATTAATTTAATTTTTTTATTGACTACTTTTTAAAATTGAAAGATTATTAGTATATAATATACATAATTTTAAATGTTATTAATGTATAATATTAATTATTTATATATTTATTTAAATTTATATAACAATTAATTTATATTTATATTAGTTTTTAAGTTAATAATGTATAGAATAGCAATATATTCACTAATTCTTCAGTGTTTTAAGAGTAAGTATTATATAAAGCACATATGCTAGAAGACCTCCCTTTCAAGTTATATTTTTTTAATTAATATATTTATATATTTATTTATATAATAATTATATAATATTTATATTAATTTATAAATTAATAATATATATTTTTAGCAAAATTATATTTTAACATTAGTTAATAAAAATTTATTATATTATGGAGTAAAAATATTATAAATGGATTTCTTATATTAATAAAGTGTAGTGAGAAGAGTTTTTTGGAAAGATTTATGATTAAATTTTGTTTTGAAGTTGTTACATATGCAATAGGTAGGGACATTTGAGTGGTTTTGAGGTTGATAGAGAAATTTGTAATAAAGTGTCGTGAGAAGAGTTTTTTCGAGAGATTTATGATTAATTTTTGTTTTGAAGTTGTTGCGTACGCAATAGGTAAGGAGGTTTGAGTGGTTTTGAGGTTGAGAGAGAAATGTATAATAGATTGTTTTTTTTTAAAGGAGTTTTTTAGAGAGATTTATGATTAAATTTTGTTTTGAAGTTATTGCGTACGCAATAGGTAGGGAGGTTTGAGTGGCTTTGAGGTTGAGAGAGAAATTTATAATAGATTGTTTTTTTTTGTTGATGAGTTTTTTTGAGAGATTTATGATTAAATTTTGTTTTGAAGTTGTTGCGTACGCAATAGGTAGGGTTTGAGTGGTTTTGAGGTTGAGAGAGAAATTTGTAATAGATTGTTTTTTTTTTAAAGGAGTATTTTGGAGAGATTTATGATTAAATTTTGTTTTGAAGTTGTTGCATACACAATAGGTAGGGAGGGGTTGTGAGAGTTTGAGGTAAAGAGGAAAATTTGTGGGAAAAAAGATTTAATGTAAAAATGGTTTTTTAAGTTGTTGCGTACACACAAGTTTTTGAGAAAAGGATCGGATTTGAAAAAAAAATCAAATTTATAAAAACTTGATTCTTAGAAGTTCTTGCGTACGCAATAGGTTAGAAATGAACTCACCTCTTGCAACATTTTGAAAATTTTTGAGAATCCTACAACAGGTTAATGAGAGGAGAGAAGCGTGGAGTGTAAACGAATGATCTTTGAATGAAAGAGAGAATGAAGAATGTTCTACTTATAGTGAACCTAAAAGAACTAAAAAACCCTTAAAAACTGAAAAAAGCTGACTTGACCGAAAAGCTATCCATTTTCTATAAAACTCTACTTCTCCTCATTCTGTTTCACAACTCTCTTATTCTCTCTCACAACTTTCCTGGAGCTCCACCACCTCTCCACTCAGGTACTCCCTCCCTCTCTCTTCTCCAGCTTCCTCTCTCCCCTCCCTTGCCCTCCCCTCCCCCTCCCTTCCCCTCTCCTCCCGCTTCTCCCCTTCCTTCCCTTACCCCTTCCCCTCTCCTCCCTACCTTTCCTTCTTCCCCTCCTCTCCCTCCCCACGGGCCCTTCCCCCTCCCTTCCTCTCCCTCCGCCTCCCCGCAGGCCCCTCCCTCCCGCCATTCATCCCTTCCCCCTCTACCGTCCCTCCCTTCCCCCCCTCCCCCTTGCCCCCCCTCCCTCGCCCCACCCCCTTTTCCTCCCCCGTCCCGCCTCGCTGCCTTTCCCTCCCCCTTGCCCCACCCCCTTCCCTCCGCCCGGCCCACCCCCTTCCCCCTCCCTTGCCCCCCCTGCCCGCCCTGCTGCCTTTCCCTCCCCCTTGCCCCGCCCCCTTCCCTCCGCCCGCCCCGCCCCCTTCCCCGTGCCCGCCCCCTCCCCCCCCCTCCCCGTCGAGCCGACGGGGAGGGGGGGGGAAGGGGCAGGGGAAGGGGGCGGGCGCGGGGGAGGGGGGCTCGACGGGGAGGGGGGGAAGGGGGAAGGGAAGGGGGCAGGCACGGGGAGGGGAAGGGGGCAGGGCGGGCGGGGAAGGGGGCGGGGCGGGCGCGGGGGAGGGGGGCTCGACGGGGAGGGGGGCGGAAGGGGGAGGAGAAGGGGGCGGGAAGGGGGAGGGGAAGGGGGCGGGGCGGGCAGGGGGGCAAGGGGGAGGGGAAGGGGGTGGGGGAGGAGGAAAAGGGGGGCAAGGGGAGGGGGAGGGGGCGAGGGTGGGGAGGGGGAGGGGGGGCATCGCCCCCCTCACCTGTTGCGCATGCAACAGGTGAGCCCCCTCCCCCTCCCCGCCCCTGCCCCCTCCCCCTCCCCCTTGCACCCCGCACGCCCCATCCCCTTGCCCGCCGCCCGCCCTGCCCCTTCCCCTCCCCCGCGCCCCCCGCCCCCTTCCCCTCCCCCTTCCCCCTGTCCTCGTTGAGCAGGGAAAGGGGAGGGGAAGGGGGGGGTCGGCGGGGGAGGGGAAGGGGGCGGGGCGGGCGGGGAAGGGGGTGGGGCAGGCGCGGGGGAGGGGGGCTCGACGGGGAGGGGGGGGAAGAGCAAACGGGGAGGGGGGGGAAGCGGGAGGGGAAGGGGGCGGGGCAGGGGGGGCAAGGGGAGGGGAAGGGGGCGAGGGGGAGGGGGGGCAAGGGGAGGGGGAGGGGGCGGGGGTGGGGAGGGGGGGCGATGCCCCCCTCACCTGTTGCGTGCGCAACACAGGTGGGGGGGTCCCCCACCTGTTGCGATCCCCCCACCTATTGCATGCGCAGCAAGTGGGGGGGGGAAGGGGGCGGGTGCGGGGGAGGGGGCTCGACAGGGAACGGGAAGGGGGCGGGGGGAGGGGGAGCGACAGGGGGACGAGGGGAGGGGGTGGGGGCAAGGAGGGGAGGGGAGGGGGGATCCCCACCTGTTGCGTACGCAACAGGTGGGGGACTCCCTCAGGGGGTTCACTATGTATAAACCCTCTATATCACGTGCATTCAAGGCCTATATTTAAAATCCCTTATCTATAAATTTTTTCATTAATAAAATGTACCCCTTTTCTATACAAATCTGTAAATTTTTTCAAAAACTATTTTAAATAGTCCCTTATGTATATTTATTTCTGTAAATTTTAGAAATAAAAAATATCCTTCTGTTGAACTCACGTGATAGGGTTACATATGATGAGTGACCCCCCCGAGGGGACCCCTACCTGTTGCGCACGCAACAGGGGCCCCCTCCCCATCGTCGCCCCGTCCCCTCCTGCTCCCCCTTCCCCGCACCCTCCCCCTCCCTTGCCCCTTTCCCTCCCCGCGCCCTGTCCCCTCAAAATTAAAAAAGTTAAAATAAATAAAACTTAAAAAAAATTAAAAAATTAAATTAAATTTTAAATATAAAAATAAACTAATTAATTAAAATAAAATAATTAAAAAAGGAAAAAAATTATTTTATTTTAAAAATTGAAAATAAATAAAACTTAAAATAATATTTAATAAAAAATTTATTTAATATTTTGAGTTTGAAAATCATTGTAATTCTCATTTTTTATTTTTGATTGTTTTCCAAAAAACTATGGCTTCCAGTTTTGGTTCTAAGGTGTCTTTCAAATACCTTGAACATGCTTGGTATTTTATGGAGCGCAAATCAAAGTATTTTTTGGTGATCACTACAGAGAATATATCAAGCGCAAAATATTCTACAGAGGCAGTAAGAAATGGTGGCATGGTCTCAAACATCAACATTAAAGAAAACAATTTGATAGAAGTTGTGTGCAAAGGAAAGAATGACGAGGTGGTTTACAAGTTACGAGTTACTCCGAAGCACTTCTTGAAGCCATTACCAGATTCAATTGAGGGATCCCAAGAATTACTTAGTGCCTTAGAAGCATTGAAGAAAATGTGGGATGCATTTCCAATGGTGGTGTTGTACCTTCAGCAGCAGTAAGTACGCCATCTATAACATATAACCCTCAAGTACCGTCAATATCTGTGGTGTAACTCTGGTAACTCCGGCAAGTGTAACTACATATCTCCAACTATACCTACACCATCGACTGCTACAACTACAGGAACAAGAAGGAGTGATCGTGGAGCAGATTCAAGTTCTACAGCTATTTCCAGAAAGAGAGCAAAAATAACTCCTACTCCACGTGCAGATCGTTCGAGTGCAGGCTATTTAAAACCAGGCGAAAAATTGGATAGCGATGAAGAGGAGGATCCGCAAGAAGAAGATACAAGTCTCGAAGACTTTTCTATAAGTGTGGTAGACTTACATCCTCCAGAGGATGAGGGATACATTTGGGGATTTTCACAATTCAGCGTGGCCACAATGCTTATTGATCGAGCTTCGTTGTTCACAAATCAAAGAAAGCTCGATAAGATATATGCACGCAAATTGTATGAAGATACGAGGAAAACAAGAACTCTAGTTGCCACTAATATCACTCTTCGTCCTATGGCGTTTAAGAGACTTCAAGAAGATGATCCTACATTGCCTGATGTCACATTTCAAAAGCACGTGGACTTTCTTGATGCTTTTGAGAACTTCAGAAGGAGTGACTTTGTTCGTGGAGAGGATTTGTACCAAAGCCGATATGGGAGTGACATCGAGAAGAGATACATGCTAGCAAAGAATAGATTCTTGGAAAGATGCAGGTTTGAGCCCATTGATGGGCAACACTTTTGTGAAGCTTGTAGGATCGCCCTTGATGAGGGAAGAAAAGGAAACTTGCCACAGATTGAGTTAATGGAAAAGTTTCAACGGGTCATTTGTCATATATGCATATTTAACGATGACTCGAAGTACATTCTAGAATCAGACAGGCTGAATTTTGCTCCATTTAGGTTGAAAAAAAGCTCTTCTCTTTTTGAGATCTTGATAAAGGCAAGGGAGTTATGGATGGGCTATGGAAAGCCACAAACAGTGAAGGGCAAGAGACCTACATCTGAGTACATGGCAAAGAGGACTCGGTTCTATAGATGCTTGAAAGGTATTGTAAGCAATACACAAGGCATACCAGGTAATAAGGTTGAGGCAAAGGATTTAAACACTGCCGTTGCAAGATACAAGGATGTTACTTGCATTGTCTTTCGCGAGGACTCAGTGTTTCAGAGCATCGTGGATGTTTGCCAAGCATATGAAACAGAGAAGATATCCTTTAAGGCACCAGAGCACATTGCAACTCAGAGGAAAGAAATTAAGAAACCGATGTCTACTGTTTGGTGGAGAGCATTAAGGTTTGTTCCAGATGCAATAACAGAAGAAGTATGCAAGAAGATCCTAAGTGGTGACTGCTTCTTTGGAAAGAAGATCAAGCATAGAAACTTAGATGAAGTGGTCACCCGAATGATTCAAAGTGAGGGTGCTCTCTTGGCACTATTATTTTTATTGAAATCTGATGATGAGTAAGCTGGCAAGTCAATTGATGTGGATAAGAAGAAAGCACTTAGCCTAGGTCAACTCCTTGATAAGACATGGGCTAGAAAGTGGTTGGCTTCAATGGATGTAGATGCCACACCAACAAAGGATCTAAGAGCTAAAATGCCAAAGGTTGTTGAGACAGAATATATGGACATCAAGAAAAAGGCCTTGCAGTCCACTACCCAAGGTAGAGCAATTGGTGGTTTAGATGATGGTTCTCCATTCAGCTTCTCTTATGATATCCTGCTATCAGAGAATGATACAAAATTTGCACACATCAATGGCATTGATACAGAGCATTTCATAACAATGAGCGGTCATGCTTGGATGAAGCCATGCGTATTTTTCATAGATGAATTGCAAGACCTTGTAGTGTCACGGATAGTTGAACTTGTGCGGTTTATCATAGAAGGTCCTATGGCAGATAAGAAAAGATCAACGTTGGTCCTGTTCGTGACAGAATCACAAAGGGATGCCTTATATGTGAGTTTGACATCTGCATTTGGGTATTTACTTTCAAAAGTATACCATGGTATACTCCTACGTAATCATATGACTGTCTTGGAAGGCACTGCCATTCTTGGGGGGGTCAGTCATCATATGTAACCCTATCACGTGAGTTCAACAAAAGGATATTTTTAATATCTAAAATTTACACAAATTAATATACATAAGGGAGTTTTTAAAATAAATTTGGAAAAAATTTATAGATTTGTATAGAAAAAGGGTAAATTTTATTAGGGAAAAATTTACAGATAAGGGAATTTACAAATAGTCCTTGAACGCACGTGATATGGAGGGTTTATACATAGTGAACCCCCCGAGCTGCCATTCAAGTCTTGCAGCCTTTCTTGATGTGCTTCTTATCAAGGGGTGGTGGCAATCTAATCCAAATTCCTTTAAGGACTCTCGAGCTTCATTACTTTGAGGACAATAAGGTTAAGCTTGATGCAACAATGGTGGATTACAGAAAGCCGATGGATCCTAATGTGATACTAGAGATGACAAAGAATTTATTGAATGATGGGTGGGAAGTAGCATTGTATCGAATGGGTTTTGTTGCTGAGAAATTGCTACGCCAAGGTAGAAATGTAAATGTCATTGATACCCCCCATCAAATTGAGTTCTTTGACACATATTACAATTGCACTACCTTCTTTGAAGAGGAAAATGTCAAAGAAGAGGGTAGTGAGTCTGAGGGTGATGATTCTAGCTCAGGTGATGATGAGGATGAAAGCTCTGCATCCGATGACTTACAGCAAGAAGAAATCCGCACAAAGAATAAGGGTGATAAATTGTCAACTAGACTCAAGGAGGTTCCACTCATCATACGGGAAGGCTCGCGGCAGCAAGAAGTTACAGTAGTACAGCACGTCACAAGAAAAGGTAAGGCTAAAGAGGTGGAAGCACTTCCCTTAAAATTAAAAGTGAGGAAGGCACCCTTGATCTTGGGTGAAGGACAGGCAAGTGGATCAATCTTGGGTGAAGGACAGGAAGCCTTACTCAAAGAAGGTATGGACGAGGCAAAGCATGACCAGGAGGAGTTACTAGGAGGCATAGATGGTTCTTCAACCATGACCTTACAGACTCCAGAGTAGCCTACTAGTCAAGAACCTAGTAGCCAGGTCCCTACTTACAAAGAACTTGGGTCATGAGACTCTAGAGCAGCCTACTAGTCAGGTGCTTGGAACTGAAGAGCAAAATACTGAGGACCTTGCTACTGAGACTCAGTCTTAGAGCAGCCTATTAGTCAGGACCCTGGTAGTCAAGGGCCTAGCATTGAGGACATTGGTACTGAGTAACATGATGGCTAACGGCTTTGTAATCACAAGTTTTGAACTTCTATGTAAAGCGAATATCTAATAAAAAGTTTACTACTTTTTTTATTTCTTTACTCTCATTATTGTGTATAAAGATTGTTTATGAGGGCCATTTTATACTTAATGGTGTATTTTAAACTTTATGTCAAATGTATTTTTATAGTTAAGGGTGTTTTTTAATACCAAGTGTGGTGTATATGTACACTACTTACACATAAAAGGATTTATCTACACTACCTTTCTAAGGGCTTTATGTACACCACCTTTCTAAAAGAAATGGTCATAAAGGTGTGTGCACACCACTTATACATAAAGGTGTTTATTTACACCACCTTTCTAAGAGAATTGGTCATCTATTATTGGTCATCTATTGATGTTCTTAGGTGATAGTAGCTCAATTCACAAGAAGTTATGAAGATGTTTATGTAGACCATTTTGTAAGAGATTTTTGTGAAGTTATGAAGATGTTTATGTAGACCACCTTTGTAAGAGATTTGGTTATGCATTGATGTTCTTAGTACTTAATCATTAAATCTTTTGTTTTGAGGTTGCAAATCTAGTTCAAAAAACAACATTACTAGTATATTCAAAATTTTTGGACTGTTTTTTAGTCCATTTCTCAAATTGTACTTTACACAAGTCCAAAAATTTTGAATAGTATGTTGGATACAAAGTTTCCACCTTGTGGCAAAAACTAAGCAAGAATTTTTGGACATTAGGTCAAACCTTGTTGAGAATGAGAGAGAGAGAGAGAGAGAGAGAGAGAGAGAGGGGGAGAGTAAAAAAATCTTTTGTTTCTAGTATCACTACTAAAAGAAAGTTTGCATGTATCTCTCAGGTCTGTATCCATGGCATCCAGAGTTTCATAAAAAAAGGACATTCAAGTCATTGATGGTGTCAGTGGTGATAGTGTTTATGAATGGTATTTGGATGTCTATGATAATCGTGGGAATATGACACCAAATTTTAACTTATTCATACTCAAGGATACTGAAATGACCTTGGAGCAAGATGGCAGTGTGGATGATGTGTCTGATGGAATTTTAGGGAAAGAAGGAGTGGCTTGCAATGTGGTGAAGATGAAAGGAAAGAGTATAATATATAAACTTGATCCATCGGCCTTTGATTTCACACATATTATTGATAAGGATGAGTACTCTTTGAAGAAGATGGGGTGGAATGTGGTAGAGGAACTTGTGTTCCCCGAAACAATTTCCTTGGCATTTCATGCTATAAAAAATAGTGAGCTACTTGTTTGTCATCGAAAGGAAGGTAGGCAAGCAAAGAGGCAAAAGATAGATGAGAGCAGTTCTTCAAAAGTTGATGGTGGAGGTTCTTTGAAGGGTAAAGAGACATATGATAAGTCAAGAAATGATAGCATTGGTGGTACTGGTGTTTCAAAAAAACAAGTTATACAATTCGCAAAGCCCCTTGATTCTCTATCCCCTAAATTTTCATTCCATCCAGAGAGAAGTCTAGACAATATGCAGATTGAGTCTCTAGAAAAATTAAATAAAGGAGTAAAGATGGAGGGTGGACTGCATATCTATGAACAATACTTCCCATTTGAATCTAGCTCAAAGTATCCTATCCCTGTTGATAGGTGTTCAGAAGCACCACCACTTTATGCATACCAGACTCTTTGTTGGGACTATGTAAAGAAGCTAGGTGTGGCTTTCCAGAGAAATCCAATGAACCCAACAACTATAGCACATGTCATGTTGTTTGTAAATGATGGCAATATAGCCCGGCCCTTGAAGAAGGAAGAAGTGCAATCCAACAACCTCGAAACATATAACTATTGCAATGATCATATCATAATTGAATTCTATCACAGTTGCAAAGCTATACATCAAGGGGACATCTACACGGTTTCTTGAAACAAAGCATATGTATGCATTCAGAAATTCAAGAATTCTTGTCAATTGCCCTGTAGAAAAGTGCATTGAGCTATCACAGATGATGAATATGGAATCACACCAAGTAATGAAGAATGCCCCTTACCTTGAACAGATCCAGCAGCTAAGAGACCAATGAATAGCATTTGAGTCTCCATCAAAACCACAATAAGGCCTTCCAAAGTACAGTCCATTGCGACAGCCATGGGAGGTAAGGGTTCTTGGATATAATACCCATCTTCTTTCATCTTATTTAAATCCAATCTGAAGTAAAGATTTTGTCGCATGGTCAAATCTTCTTGTATGTTGCTTGTCTTAACACTAAGTTTTCCTTTTGTAGAGATTTGTGCAATATGTGGGTGAGAAATTTGCACAAAGTGATAGCCACATGGTGGTTAGCTCGAAGGGAATATTTGATGGGTGGGTTAACATTATGAAAAGATATGCCAATCTTGAGCTCCCATCGCAAGATGATGGCTTAGGAAAGAAGGGGAGACAGCCCTCACCATCAATATTTCATTGTTTAATGGGCCTTATGGAAGATGAGATAAGATCATTGCAGGATGAGATCAACCAAGGAGGTATCTTACTTCTAAGAAACAAATGGGACAACGAGGATAAGCTTGGTATGGATACCAAGGTTCGGTTGATGAAACAAGACCGGGTGCTTCAAGATGAGCTTGTTGTCCTTTTCAATAGAGTAATACCATAGAAGACTAAAGCTACATTGAATCCTTGGGATGAACCGATAAAGTATTACAACATTGACAACAAGTTTATTCCAAGTTTGTGGCCATTTCTAGTGAGTGGGTATGGAAGAAGCTCTCCTGTGCTAATGCAGGCGCATTGTCTAGTGGTGCCGAGGATATTGTTAATTTTGTGGTGGGAAGAAAGAACAATCCTTGGGATGATTTCTTGAATTTTAAATGGCAAGTGCATGTGGTTGGGGCAAAATTGGAAGCATTCGATTTGATTCACAATGTGTAAAAAGAACCTATGACCATAGGTGTAGCTGTGTTGGATGCAACACATGGTGTGGATGGGATGATTTGGAATGCTTCTAAGTTTAAGATGGTGTTGAAGTCATTGCTTGAGATGACAACTGATCCAAAGCAATTCATGTGCTTGTCATTTGTGACTGACTGACAGATGGTGGCATTGAAAGATGCTCTTGAGGATGTCTCTGGAAAGTACACTATGTTGAGAGAGAGTATTGACTATATTCCAAGCTCTAACACTTTTGCTAGCGATGCACATGATTCATATGTTGCATTGACACTTGTTAGCAAGGATAAGAGTTTTAATTCTCTTGATCGTTATGTGAACCATTCCAACAAGCCAAATATTTTTGATTATGAGGAAGTTGAGGATGATGAGCATGATGGTGTCAAGATGAGGAATTAAGGGTTGCAAAATGTTAATAAAGAAGAAAATATGTGTCATCATCGATATAGTAGAGGCATACTCCGAGGAGCATGAAGTTGTCTTTGACATATTTGCTAATGGTGAAGCTTCAATCATTGCAGTGAGGAATAGCAAAAAAACTATTGTAGTTGTATGCAATCAAAGAGATCAAAGGAGTGTCGAAGCTTGTTGTTGAAGGTCACATGAAATTGCACACCCAAAGCCTGAGCCTATTCGTGGTCATGTTGATATTCCTCAAAACCGAAGTTTGGCACCGATAGATGAAAAGGAAGTGGAAGACAATTTTGATGAGCTTATTATGAAAGAGACAGATAAAGGTGTTTGAATATCTATACTGTCTCTACAACAAATGACCTATTGGTGTTTTCTTGTGTTCTTAGATGACTTTAATATTTTATAGTATTAGCATGGAAATTTGACCACTTTTAGCCGGAAAAGAAACCGAGACCAAAGGCTAGAGACTAAGTATGGCGACGCTCAAAGGCCATAGAGAAAAGGAGATCATGAGGGCGAAGGGATGTCATAGGGGTGAATAAGGAATTAGAAATGGAGGGAAGGAAAAGGGAGACTATGACACAAGGGGAAAGGGAGAGTGGGAAGAGAAGAAAGTACATGATAGGAAGAGGAATGTTGAGATGTAGACATCAAGGGAAGTGAACCATACTTTATTGGAAAGGAGGGGTGAGAGGGAAATATCAAAATACTAGCTAGGTGGCTTTACAAGAATGAGCGTGTCTCATCAAGGAATAGCCCCTTCCTTTTATAGCCAAAAGAGGGGGTCTCTCCACATTAATGTATCCTCCCACATGCATGGTGTGTGTGGAAAAGTCTTCCATGTGGGCTAGGTGGGTACGCACTCTCAATTGTGTGCGACAACCCTTTGCCTCCATTTTCCACATAAATCAAGCCCCATATCTCAAGTCTATGATACTCCCTTGGTCTCTTTCCAATTTTATAAGAGGTTCAAACCTCTAGGAGGACAAGTGGAGGGTTGGCACAAGGAATCTTGCCACCTCATCCTACTTTCCCCATTATTTAACTAGCTCTCTTTGTCCTTCTATACCTCCCCCACATGGGCCTATCCCATATGGAGGGAATAACTCAATATAATAGCCATCTCCACCCATTTTATATTGCTTCTCCCATGGACTTTGAGCCATATCTCAATTATTGCATCCTAGGTGGAGGGGTGGCACATGGAGGAGCCATGCCACCTTGCATTTTATAATCTTACTATTATGGATTATGTACAACACACCTTATGGGTCCTCTTACATGGAAGGGTGGCACATGGTCATGCCTTGCCACCTCAACCTTGGGCCCTATGCACACCATATTTGATTATACTATTGCCACATATACAAACACACATACATATTAATGCCTTTTTCCTTAGACAATTTTATCCATAACACCACATGGCCAAAACTTTGTGGAAAGTTTTTGATGAAACAACATTTGACTCTCTCTCTCTCTCTCTCTCTCTCTCTCCTTCCTTCCTTCCCTCTCTCTCTTTCCCTCCATCCTCTCTCTCTATCCCAATCCCTCACATGATGGCATCTAAAAAATCACAAAGGCTAGATAAAGTTTGACCATTTGGTAAAATCATTTAGATGGGAAAGAAGTGAGGACATGCTCTGGGCACATATCCCAAGATGTTGGAATATTTCTATACAAAATGACATTATTTTACACTGATATCTAGTATTTTTCTATCTTTAATCTTTTATAGAAATTCATGTTTTCTTAGCTATCTTGAGCCGATAGTCAAGAATACAGACTGATGCATATCTTCTAACATTCAAAGTGTTCCCAAATAAAGTTCTAGGAATAAATAATTTGACTGCATGGCCTAAACTTTCTACAATGTTTAGTATGGAAAATTTCAACCTTAGAGGTTTTCATGAATATAACTCTCTCACTCCCTCTCTCCCCCTCTCTCTCTCTCTCTCTCTCTCTCTCTCTCTCTCTCTCTCTCTCTTCTTCAACTCAAATCTAGATTATGTTTAAGAAAAATAATGGCTCTCTATTTATTTACACACATCCATACTGAAAGATGTCTACATGTGGGTGTGTAACATATCAAATAGAAGAAGTCCATGCACCCAATACATCACCGATCAGAAACTTGACCAAATCATCTATTGTATTAGATCTCAATGGACTGCTTTTACAATGCTGCTTCTCGAAATCAACAAAGTGTGAGAGTGTACGCATGGGCAAACGATGGTTGGTACTTCGACCGGGATGCATGCAATTTCTTAACACTTTATTTTAGATCTTTCAAGTTGGCATTTGGTCAACAGCTATGCACAAGAACGTAATGACAATCATTGAGTGTCTACAACGCCATGTAGGGAAGAAATTACCTTTTTTTATGGTGTGAAGCCAAGAACAATGCTATGTACATCCATGGGAAAAGGTATACAGACTAGATAAGATGGGAGTGGAAGCAATGTTCAATCCATTGACACTTGTTTGGAACCGATGGGCTGATATTTGCAAACATGATAGAACCATCCTCATAGATGATAGTCCATACAAAGGGTGTCTTAGCCCTATAGGAAACTGCATTTTTCCAATAACAATCGATTGTGATCATAAGGATTCAATTTTGATTGATGAGCTATTCCCCTTCTTGTTTCGTTTGGATGTAGCAGATGTGATAAATTTTGACAGATATGGTCAATCACATGTGGAATTTGGACACCCTTTGTATCTCCATTGCATGAATGTAATTATTGAATGGAATACAATCAATACTCAGGGAGATTAGGACACTTCTTTAGTGAAATCCAACATCAGAGGTGATGAGCAAAAAAAGGGTGTGACTTACAATTTCAAAGCCCCATCCAATACATAAACAACATTTATAAGTGTTTCTCAAAATCCACCTATTCTCTTAAGTTCATCAAAAGTGTCAAAATTGAGAGGAATTACTCGTGTCTACTTTAAAAGACATGGACACCATGCATATTTCTCAGCAACTGGGATATGACAAACCTTTCATTAATGGTGCCGTAGCAAAGCGGTATATAGGACAACTCCAAAGCATTTATTTACAAAAATGATTGATGTAATAGGATCATTTTTATTCAATAATATATTGTCTTGTGTTAGTATTTAGACTTTTGATTTCATTCTTGCATTTGTGATTATTACTAGATTGGAAGTTAGGAAGAGGGGACATATGTGTGCTATGCAAATATATTATTGATCACGATGAGTTCAAACCATCTACCTTACCACTCCAAGTTTGTGAGAAATTATATGTGAGGGGGATTCCCTTCATGATTTCCAATTCAACAATTACTCGAGCTGTTATTTGCCCTCATAACCATCGAAATTGGAAAAACTATTCTACGATATGGAGGATCAAAGTACAAATATTTTGATTGGAGGACTCTATGCTCATTGAATCATCGAGCATTAAAATACTCTATTCTTGAGGACCCTAGAGTTGATAGTAAAGAGAATCAAGTGTACATTGTGAGTGACGTGCGTGATGGTAATGTGGGAGGCTACATAAATAGTTGTAGAGAATGCATGGAGTATGAAAATGTATGCTATGTGTACTCACCCACCCTTGAACCTTGTTATTCTTGGGAGCTTAACAATGAAGCCGCATATGGAAACATTACTTTACAAACAACTCGTGAAATCGAGGCAAGGGAGGAACTGTTTACAAACTATGACTTTTAATTATGTTTTTTGTTAAACACTGGTTTTGTCAAGAGGGATCATTTCCTACAGTGCGTTCCTAATTGCGTTCCTATTGTAAATATTACAAAATGATGTGATATCAATAGGCATGAATTGTGAGTGTACAATATTTGAATTGGCTCTAAAAACCACTTTTTGTGAGTCTTGGTGTTGTGTAAATTCATTGTATTAATAATACAATGGTGAACAAAGTAACACTTATCCTACCGCTTAGTGTGTGAAGTCCGATCATGTGCAATTTTATTTGACCAGGTAGTGTAGTTTTCACTCACATGCAAATGTAAGTCCACTACTTTTCTCCATGAAATCCAGAAGATGTGCACAATTCCTCAGTACATTGTGAAAAGCTATTGATCGATTTATTGCTTTAGTGTATGTGGGGTCTATGGTGTGGAAGATGAGCAACATAAACTCGTAATACAAGTTCTCGTTGCATATAGACATGTTGTATGTGAACCTCTCTGATGCATCTTGTGCCTTCATTTTTTACTCTATAATCTTTCACTTTACCCTTCCAAGAAGCCAAAAAAGTGTTAGTTGATTATTGCTTTCTCCACTTGTTGGGTTGCATTAGAACCCGATCTCCTTTTGCCAGTGCTATCCTTTTCCAGCTACCGTCCACATTCATAGTATTGGAAACTTCTATACGTGAGATTAGTGAGGTAGAAATTTGTGGCAAAGAGATACTTTGTACATCCACATCTTTGCCAAGTAGAGCGACAGACTATTTCCTAGTGGCACGACCAAAGTTTTTGGTTGCCATAAAAAATCCTCACCCTTATACCTGTGAAGTCAAAGAAACACACACGAAAATAGTAAGATATTAATAAAAATGAATGAAACTGAGAACAAGCGAATAAAAGGTGAAGGGAGCTTATTGTCTTGAAAGTTTACGAGCATCACAACAACAGTGATGCAATGAGGAATGCTTGTCGAAGAGAGAATGGGATGGCTCATCATGGTGAAAGTAGAGGAATGCTTGTTGAAGAGAGAATGGCACCGGAGAAAAAGAGAAAGTGGATGGTTGTTTTGGGTCACCATGTGGGAAGGTTTCAAAATGGAGCTCTGTTTCGATTTTGGGTCCACATCTCTTGGTACAACATGTGAACCATAAAAGAATAAAAAACAAATCTTCTCATTAATGCCACACGCTTGTAACAACATAAAGTATAGTTATTTTCTTTTTCATATTTTTTCCTTTTTTATGGAATTCCCACGTTACATTGGCCTTCTCCTCATTGGTTGATGAAACCCTAAAAGGCCCCAAAATGAGCTCTCTTTTTTCCTAATGCAATGGAAGAATGGCACTACTACCATTCTCCCCCATTGACTGGCATAATTCTTGGTTGTTTTATGAAATTCTTTGATTGCCTTATGAAATTATTTGGTTGCAATTTGTTCTAAATTTGTTTCCCCATAATCATAATGGCAAGGATGTTTATCAGATGTGGGGACAAGGTCATGATGATGGTGGGAAATGAAGTGGTTGAAATTGGTGCAGTTTATGTAATAGATCTAGAGGGCTACTATAGTGGTGTGAAGATTGGGGAAAAATTAGTGTCAACTTCCACACTTCTATAGGCTTTGAAAAGAGCACATGTTTGATCCCTTGATCTTTTAAAGTTGAAGATACTGGTTTGAAAATAGTAGAGTAAACTTTCCTGCTAGCCCCACTCTCATCAAGAGCCTCTTAGATTAGGTCCACATCAACTTTGTTGCTATCTAAGAGATGTTGCACAATACCATGTTTGATGGTTTTAGATTTTGCCTTCTAAGGAATTATTTTTGTAGCAGTAGTTGACAATATTTACCTTTCATTTGTTTTGTTGGAAGAGCATTGGGATCAACATTGTCCTTTTGAGGCTACAATTTTTTCTACAATAAACACACACACATAAAAGTTCTTCTTGATAGCCACTAACATAATATTTTTGAGCATTTTCTTTGTGCTACATTCAATATAATTAAAGCAAGAAACAATAAGGTTCTCATGCTTCTGAAACTCGATACTTGGACCCTCCTCTACCTGCTTTTAATTTTGCAATGTTGCAATTTTTTCTATTTCTAAGCCTATCCCCCAATGGAGTTTCTTTTGTTCTTGGCTTCACAACTTCTCCTTTTTCTTTTTATGTTTTTCAAAATTTTTTTTAGTTGATCTTTCAATCTAGAGCTTTTGATTATCTGTTGCATTTTTTTGATCAACTATTACTCATATAAACACTTATACATTTGTGCAGCTCTTGTTTGAGCTATGATATATCCATGCATACCTTTATTTCAATCATCCACAAACTTTAGCAATGTTTTTGGATTAGAGAATGGAGTATAATTTCTGAGTATACATTTTGGATAAATTCTTCCATCACACCATAAGTCAATACATTGTAAGCCATCTCTCCTCATGTTCTCTCTTTGCATGGCACCTATGTACTATCATTTCATTTCTTGTGCATATTCTCTTGCTCATTCAATATGAAGATGGTGGTGTCATCTCATGTTGGACTGTTTTGTAGTGTTGTCATTGCGTGCTGCCATTTTTGAACAACATTGTCCCATTGCTTTGCAATCTCATCACCTTTTTATAAAGAAAAGTTTTGATGATGGAGCCAATCTTTGAAATTCTTGAAAAATAAGGATATCATGAGATTAGTTATGTGGTTATGACTGAGAAGCCAAACAGATCACCCAAATGGATACAAAATTGATCAGAGAAAGAAGTGGCTTATAGGCATGGACGATTTTTCATGTTAGTTTCATTAAGAAGCAGAACTATTGTTATGGCGTCGATGTTTCTATGTCCTTAAAAAAATAAATGTGTGAAATATTCACCACCAGGATTTGAAACTTTCATGGAAAAAATATATTTAAGTTTCCCAAGGATTTACTCCTTTTACTTTGAAACTCAAGACAAAATAAATAAAAGCATACTATGATCAATCCATATTGTGAACCTAGAGAAACTAGCTCCATAAACTTTTGCCAAGATTTGAAAATAATTTATAAGTTTAGCTTCGATAGAAACATCCATGCTTATAGGAGCATTGAATGCAAAAGATTGTGGGATATGAGTGTTTAATTTAGGATAATATCTTTATTCCTCAAACCCTTAACACATTGAGGTTAACAGTCTCATATTTTTTCCCTCTTTCCTCTGATATGTTTACAGTACTTTCATATATTTTGTTTAATATCTTATTATTTTTGTGTATATTGGACAAAGGAAGAAAGAAGAAATCGTGATTTTTGTGTATATTTTTTGAGGTTAATAGTCTCATATTTTGTTCCTCTTTCCTCTGATATGTTTATAGTACTTATATATTTTTTGTTTAGTATTTTATTATTTTTGTGTATATTGGACAAAGGAAGAAAGAAGAAATCATGATTTTATTACATGGTCCCAAAATGATCTCCTTTTTTCCTTATGCTCACAAAGGTGCACAATCAGAAGAGAGAGCTTCCACTCATCATTAGCCCCATGGAGCCACCAGCTATCCCATCTCCCAAATCAGTTTTGCATTTTGTATTAAGCAATATGGTAGTTGATTATTAATGAATGTGTCTTTCTACATTCCTTTGCAAATCGGATGCAACTCAATGCTTTAGTGCTTTGATAAATGATATGTTTTTTTTTGAATGCATTGTAGTCTAAATATGGATGCTTTTTTTGTTTTGCTTTTTATTGCAAAGATTGCTACCATTATACATAAAAGCAAGAGCAAGAATCATGGTTTATGATCCATGTTACAAGAGATCCTTGCTCAAGGTGTTGTTTGAGGCAAAGAATTTTCATTGATGATGAGTGTGAGTTGTGACTCTAGTTGATTGGAGGTGGAGGTATGGACCTCGATCTATTATGTATTGAACTTCTTTCATGAATCCATTTTAGATAGAGTTGTACCTTTTTTGTTTTTCTTAATATTCTTCTCAACCGAGACATGTTTGATGTTGTATACACCCTTCCTAAACTTGAAATTCAATCACTTTGACATGAGGCTAGAATTACTTAAATGGGTACAATGCATTGCAACTTGGATAGGCCTTACTTTTTTGCTATCCATGATGGTTTCATAGAAAGTATAGTTTCTTCAAAGGAGTCAAATTGGTGTTAGTATTATATGATGTCCATCATGGTGTCTTGAAAAATATGATTGCTTCAAAGGGATTAAATATATATTAGATTGGTTATCATGCTCTACAAGAGACATTACAACCCTTTTCAACATGCCAGGCTTGACTGTTAACCAATTGGTTAACAATATGCCACTACGGGTTAATGAGGTCATTTGATGAATAGTAGCAAGTCCATAGAGATAGGATTGTGCCTCGGAGCCAAATAGGCCCAAGTTGATTGTTATAAAGAAATTAGGGTTGGCCCTCCTTCAAAAGGTGGCATATATAAAAGGCCAAATGGTTGACTTTGGTCTTCACTTGCTAGTTGCACACATTGGAATATAAGCTTTCGTCCTTCTCTTTGGCGTTGTCTCTTGTTTCCTCATAGTACCTTTTGTGAATTCCATTTTATCTTCTCCTCTTCCCTTCTTCTTCTCCTCCTTCTCCTCTCCCTTCTCAACTTCCCTCCCCTCTCTTTCTTCTTCTTTGTATGGATTCACGATTATGCAATAAGCCGGGAGTTGCTAGAGTGACACTAGTGGATGGCATTTGCATGCATTTCTCTCAACCCAAAGTAGCTTGGAGGAGTACTCCATTGGTGTTCTTGCAAGATCCCCAAGACACATGAGTAACTGCAAGAGACTACACATTGACTATATAGAAGGAACACCTTATTATTTCCCTTCTTATCTTAGAAATTATACGAAAAATAATCTAGACCTTGATATGTCACCATTGATCTTATGGCTCAAGGAATTCATGCCTTTGATATCTCTAGAGCTTAAAGTTGTGGGTGAAAGCAAGGTAATGTGAAATGCTTTTTCCACTATATAGCATGAAAATATAGGAAAATACATAGTACTTTGATGAAGGAAAAAAAAAGTGGTCATTATAACAAACCAGTTAGTATATGTGCTATATAGCACTGAATTGGTTGCTGCCTATTTGACTATTGGATTTCACGATTATGTTGCAATACTAAACACTTTCTTCCTTTGTGCCCAAACATGTTGAGCCCATAATCAAATATAAAAAGCCCAAAATTTTTGGTTGCAATAGTGGGCTTGGTTGATATTTTCTCTTGAAGGATATCTATGTGTTGAGTTACAGACTCTGCTATTTTATTGGTTGTTCATCATGAGGGACTTTGGGAGTAATGCTCCTATTCATGTTGATTGACCTTATAATCATGTAGACTAAGATCAGCAGTTCATGACTATTGTGTGGATGGTTGCTTCATAAAAGAAGAGCAATGAAATTGGAGGATGACAATATTGTTGGGTTTTTTTACATTGACTCTGGTTTTTTTTTTTGGCTGTTTGTGCATCGAGTAAAAGAGATGGAAAATAACAGTAGAACAAAATAGGTCTAAAATAAAACACAATAGATCATATTTTGACATTATTTTACACAACCCTGTGAACCATGCACAAAAAAAAGGTTTGAATTGGTTGTGACTAAAAAGGTTGATGAAATGTTTCGAAGTTCACAGGTCACATTTGCCTCACATTCAGGCCTCATAGGGTAATTCATTGTAGATTGATTCATGCACCTGTGAGGATACATAGTATATGTTACTTTTTAGAATCCACAAATTCCAAGTCAAATTTCATGGCTCTAATAAGTCTATGAGAAAAGATAATAGCAAATGGCTTGCTTTCGAGCAAACAATATTAACGGTCATTGTGTTGCTCATAGTACCATCCAGTAACATAGTGTGAGCCCCTACCCCACTTTTCTATAAGCACTTTTTTAGATTTTTTCTTTGCATGGCTACATTTTATAATGAATAAGTCCTCACCCTAGTCGTTTCCCTCCTCAACATTCATTGCAAAATTGTCTCCCTCTACAAGCAAATCACTTAGCAAGTCCACACAATCCTCATAGATAGGTTCTTCAACTACGTTTTCTTCACTTAATACCTCATTGGTTGGAGAAATAATGCCCGATGCCCAAGCTTGAACATAAGACTTGCTCTCGCATGATCTCCACCTTTTAGGCATGCATGCATGGCAATAGCAGGATAATTCCCTTTGCTTGAATTGTGTTACATCATGCTTGCAAAATCCTTGAATGCTATGCAATCCTCGAGACCCCTCCACCCTTGCATAACCCCATGTCTTGGTTCTATCCACTTCACCCAACTTGATCTCCCAAGACACTCTTTTGGATGGTCCTTCCTTATGCTTGGAACTAGTAGATGCAATAGTACTCAATGAATTTGTTAAAAATTGCAATACATCAGTAAGGCAGTAATAAGTTTCAAAATGTAACAGTCATAGTCCAAAACATTATGTGGTGGATCAGGCCACTAAGGAGTGTTGTTAGGGATAGTTACAAAATGATCCCACTACTTTGTTTTAGTAACTCCCTCTTACCAAAGGTGTATTTAACCTATCCCATGGTTAGTGTCCACGTGGATGGAGGCTATGCCTTCAACAGCTATGAATAGTACAATGATTGAATAGTGACCTAGTATGCTAAACAACATACTATGGATGCTATGTGGCAGACTGTGCATGCTATGAAGTATTTATTTGCAACCCATTTTATTGCTATGTAGCAGGCCTATATACACACTATCCATATAACACATTAATGCATCATTTCTTCTCATATAGCACCCACCACGTCCGGTGCACTCCGATGGAGTACTTTGCCATAGTCACACTTGACTAAAATAATAATGTCCAAAGCAAAATATATCAAAAATATAATTTTCGTAACATCGCTCTTGCTTGGATTGCAACTGACCTTAGTTGCGTGTTTGATTATAGGAACTAATGAGGTTTGGAAAAGTTTGAAAGAACCGCTCAGGCATCCACTGAGCATCATCTCTCAGATGATTCTTAAATTTGAGCAAGTATTTAATATAGACATTTCCTTTTCAAGTCCAAGTCTGTTGATGATCAATAATGCATTCAGTGTCTAGAATTTCTTCTTCATCAACAATCAATGGAGCCTCTTCATAGACAGGATGAATAGGTAAGGTCCTTTGAAGGGTTTTAAGAGGCTGATATGGAAAGCATTGTGTATTTTCCAATGATCAGGTAATTCAAGCCTATAAGCTAGATAATTGATTTTCTAAATCACCTTAAATGGTTCATAAACATGTGAGGACATTTTGATTACTAGCCATTTCTCAACACTCTTCAATCTTCTTTTCTCAATTCGAAGAAGTACATAATCACCTTCTTTAAAAAGCATGTCTTTTCATTTCTTATTAGCTTGTTTTGTGTACTTCTCTTGAGCGATTGCAATGGCTTCTCAAACCTCTTTGAGAATATTTTGATAGTCATGGGTAAATGCATCTGCTACCTCTACTCTAAGGGTCAATCATGTGATGGGAATAGGTAAAACCTTCCCATAGATTATCTCAAAGGGTGCTCTTCCACTTGTAGAATGAGGAGCATTATTATAAGCAAATTGTAAGAGATGAATGTATTTGTCCCAAGTCTTTGGTTGACTTCTCGCATAAGCTCTTATCATATCTAGAATAGTATTGTTTGTAACTTCAGTTTATCCATTCGATTCTGGATGAAAAGCTGATGAGAAATCCAACTTAATGCCTAGATTATGAAATAATGCAGTCCAAAAATTACTGAAAAACTTTGAATCTCGATCAGACTCTCGATCAGACACTATAATCTTATGCAAGCCATGATGAACAAAGATATGCTTGATGAATAAATGTGCAGCTTGCTGAGCTGTTAAAGTCTTCTTGCATGGGATGAAATAAGCTTGCTTGCTAAAGCGATCTACTATCGTCCAAATCATATCATTTTGATTCGTTGTAGTAGGAAAACCTGTTATGAAATCCATAGATATTTTGTTCCCAAGGTTGCGTAGGAATAGGCAAAGGCATCAGCAATCCTGGGGCCTTTCCTTTATAACTCTTGATCTTCTAGAAAGTGATGCATTTGGCTACAAAATTAGCCACATCTTTTCTTATAGTAGGCCAATGAAATTCTCTTGCTATCAGTTGTAAAGTGGTAGTCACTCCCCTATGTCCCATATATGGTGGTTGGTGCATTTCCTCCATTACAATTTATCTAAAGGGTCGAGTGATGCATAACATTAGGAAAAAAGGGAGCTCATTTTGGGGCCTTTTACGGTTTGGAAAAATAAGCTCTCAACCAATCAATAGAAGGCCAACGTAACATTGAAAATTCACGAAAATAAGAGAAAATAGAAAAAAGAAACAATACTTTATGTAAGTACAAGCGTGCTACATTAATGTGGAGATTGGTTTTTTATTCTCAGAAGATCTTTGGACAAGAAGATAGAATCTAAACTGACATTTTATCTGACAAGATCCTTCCCGCTTCCACCTTCCTTTGAATTTTCAAATGTTGTGCCGCCTTTCGTGCGAAAGGTCTACCATTCTACACCATTGCCTCATTGTGCAACAGCCTTTCTTTTCCAAAACTGCTCCCTTGATCCTGTTTGGCGTAGAGTAAGATGTTTCTCGTCAACTGTCTGTTTGCCCACTTTCTCTTTCTTGAAACTTCAAATTGTTATCTTAGTTACATTACTTTGCTATTGTTACAGATTCTGAAAATCTCCATGGTGAACCAAAACCACGGCTGTTCTTGTGGAAGATGCTCTGTGGATGATAATGCTACGAAGGCAGAATTATACCAAACATCCTTACCCTGTCGACCTGCTTCTTCTATTTCATCGGTAGAGAATTCAAGTATAGTCAAAACGGAAGGAACTTGGGAAAGGTTTAGTGTTTCGAAAGGAGCATGGGTGCTCATGCAACCTAGCAAAAGAAAAAGACCCCAGACAAAAAACATTTTCTTGGCATCGTGGAAGGGAAGAGTACGAGATTTTAAAATCACCAAATGGAAGATATCCGTGAAAGAAGTTTTGATTCAGCACGTGTACATGCATAAAGAACTTGTCTTGCGAGACTATCCAAAAAATCTTCCGCAACACAGGCCTAATTGTATATTTTTCTATTGTGGTTTTTTTCTTCATGAGGTGTATGGATTTTTAAGATGAAGCTTTCTCTCTTAGCTTATTGACATTCTTGTGTTGTTTTATTTCAGATTTATATCCTTCATCGTATGAGACATGGTAAAACATCGATTGTATTCTGGGATTTATAGATGTTCTGCATGGATCGATAGGAGAACAACAATACCAAGGTCGATGTGCAACAGAGCTAGCTCAATCGGGTATATTTTTTACTGATCATTTTTATCAGTTGCTGGACAAAGCTAACACACATGGTTAATAAAACAAGACCTTCCGGCGTGGAATTCGATGGATTGGGCTCACCCACATTCTAGTGTTACAGAGGCATATAGGGCGAAGCTTTTTACAGAAGTACAGAAAGCTCTGAGGCCCAATATTGCCACTAGGATAGTAAAAATTTCTTTGTGCATGCCTCTCACAGTTTTAATAGACTTGTTTAATACCTTTCCAGTGAAGGTTTCAAAAACAATGTTCACAGTTAAAGCAACAAATTCGGCATGCATGCCACAATTTTTGGATAAAGGTTGGGATAAGAAGACATGTAGTTCAGTGTTTTGTGAGGTGGTCCAACCTTCTATGCAACTGAAGTACATGGTTGCATCACAAAATTTTATTTTCTCTTTTTATTACAAGCGCAGTCGAATGCTAGGCACAAAGCTTGTCCCAATGGATCAAGATGAAGAGTCTTTTGGTGCAAAAAATAAACTTATTGATATTGATGTTGTTGAGAATGGTGATGTGCTAGTCAATATCTCATTAAGAGAATGTTGCTCCCTAGCTCAATTGCGCAGTGACATTCTGTTTGAGACTGAAGGTTCTATCTCAAACGACTTTTTATTTATCTACAACAATAGAAAGGTACACCATCTGATTTATCCTAGTCTCATTAAGCATTGCTATTAGTTTAATTTACCACTCTAATTCATATTGCTTTTTTGCAGTTACTCAGAAGAAGAGAGAGCTCAATAAAATGCAAAGACATAGAAAATTTAAAAATTGAGATAACACAGACTCCATAAAGAAAGGTTTTGTATTCAATCAAGTAAGATTTTGTACAGAACTGTTTAGCTGAATCTGTAGAACATATTTCTGACATCCATTTTCTATTTATGTCCAGTTTCATCCAGAGGCTGCTCTACATTTTCTGGAGGATCTTCTCTCTGCTGCTCCATCCTGTCCGTGCTCCATCCTGTCTCCTCCACTGCCCCAGAAGCCTCTCTTTGCTGCTTCTCCACCTTCTCCTCAACATCAGCAGCAGGTCTTTGCTCCTGTGTCTGCTCCTCCTCAGCACTCTGTGATTGCTCCTGTGGCTTCTGGTCCTCAGCATTAGGTGCTTCATCTGTGGGATCAAGGTGTATGACACCTTCTTGTACTTTAGAGCTTTCACCCAGCTCCACAGTAGCTGGTACAATAGGTTTGGGGGAGGCATAGCTCAAAAACCTCCAAATTGTATGAGCTCTAAAATTATGTACATAGTTGGGGCTGAAGCTATCCTCTGTCATCTGCAATGGCAGAGGATAATTTAGAACACTTTGTATCATTATGAATTATCTTCAAGCTAAATGAAAAGTATTTTTCCTTACCAGGTCTGGCTGTTCCTTCTCAAAGTAGCTTGAAAGTATATATTTTGCATTGATCAGCACCCTCCATCCACAACTACTTGAATCATTTTGTTTTGGTGTCTGTACAGTTAGAAAAAAATGTTAGAAACTGTGAGCATCAGCACAAAACAAAATTATTCAATAAGTTCAAAGACATAGCATTTAATAGACTTTTTACCTCTAGACTTATTGGCTCTATTGAATCCAAAAGAGAGACATTTGGAGGACAGTGATCCAATGCATCTAATAGCCTTCTAATACAACTGCAATATGTATAATTTAGTTAGTATGGTATCAAAATAATGAAGTTTTAAGTTCAAAAAGCACACACAGCACTTACAATTTCAGCTCTCTGTGTGTGTTTTTTAGAGAGTTGAATAGAAAGCATTGCTTCTGCTGGATGTCAATAGACACAAAACTCCAGTGGTCACTGCATAAGGAAAAAAGCATAAGAAAATGAAAGGCTACAAGAGTTCCCAATATTAAAGAAGAATCTTAAAAGAAGTAGTCACCCACATACCTGCTATGGTATGGAAGTAGCAAAACATCAATTACTTCAAAATTGCAGTGTTTGAACCAGCTGGAAATACTCATGGGAGTCTCCTTTGCATCTCTTAATTTAGAAGAAATGGCTGGATCAACAATATGGACTGTATGCTGTACAGAGGGGTGAAGCCAACTTCTCATCATGCTGCATAGGATCAGAAAATAATTAGGGTAGGTTATAAAGGAGTTACAAGGAGGATTGATTTGCAAAAAATGTAAAATTTATAGACACTTACTAGAGCATTGCAAGAATGATAGTATTTGAGCAATACTCATTCTTATTAGCCAATGCTGCTAAGCATTGTTTTGTCAAATCAAAATCATTGACTGAAACTTCATCCTCAATATGTACAACTACATCAGGGCCCAGCTCCTTCAACCTTCTATGTATCTATAGCTCCTTCTTTCCAGTCTCCACATCTATAACAGATTTTGTTTCTTTTATTTGCTGCTTCAGTGAGTCCTCATAAGCAGCCTTCCCTCTGGTGTTCTTTGAGTGTGTTACCTCAACAACCTTTACCTCATCAACCTTCAACTTCCTTGTAGGTGGAATTAGCAATATATCTCTCATTTTGATGTCCTGCCATTCCACAGGATGAACCAGCTTGTCATACCTCCATCTCACTCTGGACAAAGTGTTGAAGTCTTTGGCCATCAAAGTCACCCTGTGAGCATGGGCTGCTACAAGCATTGTATCCTCAAAATATTTCTCCAAGTAATCCTCTGCCATTTCCTGTAAGGAAAGAATGGCAGTTCTATTCCACCTGAACCCAAGGTTCCAACTGTCACAAATTTCTCTCACCAGTCTTTGAAAGGGTGCTTTGGGTATTGCAAAGCCTATAGCTTTCTGTTGCCTCCTTATCTCCCTTAGCACACCTGCACCCTTATTCAATCTTTTGGCCTTTTGCTTGAGCAAGCTCATTGGCTTACCCTTCCTGCCATGTGCATCTCTTCCCTTTGGAGGCACACTAAATTTCTTGGTACCTGCCCCAGCTGCTGTTGCTGCAAGACCTGGTCCTTTGCCAACTTTCCTTGCAGTTGACTTGGTTCTTGCCATCACTCTGAAAAACTGCATACAAAGGATTGGAAAGAGATCATAGACATGGAGAACATGTTCTAACAAAGAAAAGGCAATCACAGGGGTGGAAGAAGCCAAATAGAGAAATTTGCAATAAAATGCGATATGAGCAGTTTGGAATTTCAAACAGGTCCACATCGCATTTTGCTACAAATTTTTGAAATGACATGCTGGTGCACTCCTACAGTGATTTCTATGTCTCTCCAACCAAATACACTATGAATGGAGTTTATGCAAGAAGATTACAGCTATGGAAGTCACAAAACCAGAACATGTTCTAACAAAGAAAAGGCAATCACAGGGGTGGAAGAAGCCAAATAGAGAAATTTGCAATAAAATGCGATATGAGCAGTTTGGAATTCCAAACAGGTCCACATCACATTTTGCTGCAAATTTTTGAAATGACATGCTGGTGCACTTCTACAGTGATTTCTATGTCTCTCCAACCAAATACAGTTTGAATGGAGTTTATGCAAGAAGATTACAGCTATGGAAGTCACAAAACCAGAACATGTTCTAACAAAGAAAAGGCAATCACAGGGGTGGAAGAAGCCAAATAGAGAAATTTGCAATAAAATGCGATATGAGCAGTTTGGAATTTCAAACAGGTCCACATCGCATTTTGTTGCAAATTTTTGAAATGACATGCTGGTGCACTCCTACAGTGATTTCTATGTTTCTCCAACCAAATACAGTATGAATGGAGTTCATGCAAGAAAATCACAGGCAAATATCACACTTGAAGATCTGCATTCCTACAGTGATTTCTCTGTCTTGGTTTGAGTCTATGCATTTCCATGCAGGATGTATTTTTTCTATTTTAGGCAAGAAGATTGCAGAGACTAAGGGGAGAACCCATTGTTACTGACCTGGAATCTATCTGTGGATGTGCTGTGCTGCTGAGTAGTAATCTGTGCTGAGGATGAACCTGTGCTGCTGGACAAGATGCTGATGCTGCAGAGTATGGAGGTAGGGAGGCAAGAGAGCAGAGACTGGAGGGCAAGAGGTCTAAAACAGGATACCACAAATAAGTGCAAATAGAATTAAAGAATCACTAAATCCCACACGTGTGGAATGTAGTCGTTTTTCACACGTGTGGATGGGACCCAGATCTCTTGGAGTTTGAAATTTGGCACGTGTGAAAGTACACTTTATTCCTTGGAACTTGTGCCATTTATGATTTCATCATCAATACCACAACCACTTTTCCCTCTCCTGGATCCCAATCTTTCATCCCTGCCACGACCCTCGCATCTTTCATTTCCTTCTCTCTGATCCTTTCCTACCCAGCACACTCCATCCAGACTGCAACCTGCCTGAAGACAGTACTGCCATATCTCCAGGTTACCTAGAGTGCAAAGTTCAAGCTAGAGAAAGAGCAGGATATTTACTAGTGCAACTCAATCAGCATGGAAAAGGAAAAAAAAGGTCAGAATTCTAGATTGGTTTCAATGTTTTTCAACATTTATTTCTTCCATCCATTGGATTTTTGATGTCCCAATGTCTTCACTCAGCTCCATCCTTCTTCTTACATTTTCAATTAATACTGTTCAAGAATGTGGTAAATCACCCAGAAATTAGATTGTAGGTTTATATGAATAGAAACAAGAAATTTGCAACAAAATGCGAGGAGAGTGGTTTATAATTCTCTAAACAGCCCATATCGCATTTTGCTGCAAATTCCTGTTGTTGACACCTTCCTCATGAAAAGTTTCACTCATTCCATTATTTCTCTTGCATATGAGATCATAGTGTCCAGGAATCACTGAGATGAACCAAGTGCTTGATTTGACATGCACATGAACAGAACTTGAGAATTTGCAACAAAATGCGAGGAGAGTGGTTTATAATTCTCTAAACAGCCCATATCGCATTTTGCTGCAAATTCCTGTTGTTGACACATTCCTCATGAGAATAGTTTCACTCATTCCATTATTTCTCTTGCATATGAGATCATAGTGTCCAGGAATCACACTGAGATGAACCAAGTGCTTGATTTGACATGCACATGAACAGAATTTGAGAATTTGCAACAAAATGCGAGGAGAGTGGTTTATAATTCTCTAAACAGCCCATATCGCATTTTGCTGCAAATTCCTGTGTATTATTTGGTTCTCACTTCTACCTCATTAATTTGCTATCTTTAGCCCTGTGGAAATCTTCCTTGATGATGAGAAATGTTTTTGTTTTGGAACAGCCTCGGGGGGGTCACTCATCATATGTAACCCTATCACATGAGTTCAACAGAAGGATTTTTTTAATTTCTAAAATTTACATAAATAAATATACATAAGGGACTATTTAAAATAGTTTTGGAAAAAATTTACAGATTTGTATAGAAAAGGGGTACATTTTATTAATGAAATTTTTTACAGATAAGGGACTTTAAATATAGGCCTTGAACGCACGTGATATAGAGGGTTTATACATAGTGACCCCCCTGAGGGAACAGCTGGCTCCCAGGCCCCACCTTTCAAGAGGAAGCTGGACTTTTCTGCTCTGTCCACGCATCTTTCATTGACTTTCCAAAATGTTTAATTGCCTCCTCAAAGTTCTTGTAATCACTCTTTATCCATGTTACTTTGTCACAGAACATGAAGAGTTGATCAAGAGACCTCCACACCTCTGCCTTCCTATTTCGTGCTTCCCCATCTGCCTCATGATCTTTCACAGCATTATGGACTTGCTTCCACAATCCATAATTAATCTTTAAAACTGCTCTACCTTGCCTTACTTGCTTACTGTGTTTGGGTCGAGACAAGAATCTTCTTGCCTTAACACCACCAATAGAGGGCTTGATTGGTACCTCCTTGCCATTGGTAGACTTTTTAAAATCCTTTGTGATTTGAACATCTCCTCCATGCAGACCTATATCGGATAACACTTTTTCCAATGCTTGAAGAGCATCCTTTCTATTTTTTTCGGGACGGAGTTTCCAAGCAAATCCAATATATAAAAATACCAATTTCTCAATAATTCGACATAGACCATGCAATGTGCAGATGTGAACATTACATAGTGGAATGTCCAGAATGGCCTTGAAGTCAGGGTCAACTTTATCTCTATTAGGTGCTCTCTTCCACCATTTTGAATCCATTACTTGAGCTGATTCTTTGGAATAAAGACAAGGAGACTTTGAGTTGCCTCCTTGACTAATGTTATACATGCACTTAAGTGTTTTAAGATCCCCAGCCATGTGCCACTCTACTTGAAAATCACCTTTTCCTGCAACATGGAGATTCTCGCCTTGCACTTGTCTTTTGATTATTCTTGGTATTTCCCTGTGGTGAAACACCCAATCTAGTGTTTCATGGTCTTCGGTCTTCAACTGCGAGATTATAGAAAACAAAAGTATTACTATATCAGATTTGAAAACAATGACCAAAATCAAGTATAAAACAACCCATGATCATACCTGGAACGAGCCTAACCACCATATGTGTTTCTCTGACTGCACACTAAAATACTTCGAACTCGCTTCAGTCAATGATGTATCAATTGCTCCATTCATCAATGTAATAGTAACTCTTTCCATTTTCTTTTCCTTTACAACCTCACACTCATCCAGTTTGATAACAAATTTCAAAATGCCTTTGCACTCCTCAAATGTTATTCCATAAAACTCGACCATTCTTTTTTGAAGTTGTTGCAGATCTAAAAATATATTGTTCCAAGGATCATACACAGTGGTTCCTTTAACACCATGAAATATTTCTTCAATATGGATATATTGCCCAATAAATTCATCTATACTTTCATTCAAATGACCTCTTATCCTCCACACGGTTGCTGGATTTGGCAGTAAAACTCGTTTAATCCTTTGATCTTTCAAAGTTGAGGATATCGCATGGAAAATCGAACTATATCCCTTCTTGCTAACTCCACTAACATCAAGAGCCTCTTGGATTATAGTGCCATCAACTTGATTATTGGATACAAAGTCCTCTACAACATTGCGTTTGACTGTTTTGTATTTTTTTTCCTTAATCAAACCTTTTGCTACACCGCAAGAAAGCAATCCTTTCATTTGTTTAACAGGAAGAAGGTTCGGGTCCATATTTTCTTTTGCAGGCTCCAATAATTTCCTGTAGTAACAACACAATATGACTATATTATTCAGCACCTCCATTCTTATTTTGCGACAATCAACGAAATAGATATAGTCTGGAAGAGAGCCTTTTTGAGTATACAAAATGATAAATTTAAATCTAACCTTGCTTCCTGAATTCGTCGCTTGCATCCACCAGTCCCAGCCTTCAAATTTGCAATGTTTTTAATCTTCCTGCTACGTAGTCTGTCTCCAAGCACGGTTCTCTTCGCTTTTCCTTCACTTTCATCTCTTGGCAGCTTCATAATTTTGTATAATCTCTGATTCTGGGGAGATATCTTCGACAAGGCTCTGATTGCAATGAACAATATACATTAGAACATTGCCAAGTTCCATAAACCGTGTGCGTTACAGATGCACATGAAAGAATAGATGTAGAAGAGTGGGAGAGAGGGGATTAAGATACCGTAAAGTCTTCCACATTACATATTAGAAACTATGCATACCTCATCAACGAGGCTATGGTTGCAGGAAAGATTGACCATATTGTGCTTGGGCAGAGAGAAAGATGTGCATACAAGAAGTGTAGAAGACTAATGTCGAGGTTTAGAGAGACAACAAGAGAGATAAGATCTAAGATTGCACCAGATTCAAATTGTGAGACGAACAAAACACAGGGAGAGAACAAATAAAATATTGGGTGGGTCCTGTCAACACGATTCAAGACTGTTTTAGTAATTAATTTGGGACAATTCCAAGTCCCAATGTTATAAAAATTTACTATTACTTTCATGCCATGCTTGAATTTGAGTTCGATCATGGCCTATAATTTTCAAGTGCTCCATGCTCAAACTTAAGCTCAAGCACTAGCATACTTTTCCATAAAGAGGATAAAGAGAGAGGAAGAGAGATGATCAAATTCATGCCAAAATCAAGGAATTGTCCCAAAATTACAAAAAAATCTTGTTTGCTGTTACAAGTGATGCCCACGTTCTGGTTGCACGTAAAAAAACTTCTTTTAAAAAAAATCATTTGCTTTTGTGCTTTTTGTGCTTTCATAACTCTTTTCCTAGACACAACTATTTTGGACACCTTACCTTGCTTTCACTAGTGTAATCACAATGCTTTAATCAAAGGAATCTTGATGTGGACAATGCATGAAATCCTTGGTGGATATGAAGAGTGCTCAAGTAAGAATAACTTTTCCTTTGTAAGCCATATATCTTAGGATGTGTGTCTTCAGGTGTGTGGTACGGACCCTCTCTCTTACGTTTATAGGTATGAGAACATGTGGGTTCCGTCCTATTTGTGGTGATTGATTGGAGGCATGATTCCCTCAATATTTGAAGATGATGGTGTCCAACACTTTCCACATGGTCACCTACATTGGATGGGATGATTGGTCTAAAACCACTTGCCTTGAAGGCGATTGGCTAGGTGCATGGAGAGAAATGAAGAGCATCTACAACATGGGATGAAGAGGCTATTAATCTTTCATGAGCTTTCTTAGACCCTATGCATAACTTGAAGAATGTGGGATTGGCAAGGTACTAATTAGGCTCTGCTTTTAAGGGCCCCACCGACATTCCCTAAGTAGGAGGAAGCAATGATGAGACCGACATCACCTCTTCTAAGACACTTATAAGACACATGCATTGTCTAAAGGATGCTTTTAGAAGGGACAGCAAGCTTAATTGTCTTAAGTATATGATAACGATTGTGTAAATTGCATCATACATATAGGGCGTAGGGCAATTCATCTTAAAAACATAAACGTTAACATGTATATCATCCTCTTAAACTAACATAGATGATATATACGGGTGATGATCACACAAAGCATTTCTTATAGGTTGGATATAATGCTTGTGGATGAGCCGTCCTTAATCCAGTTTGTACACTCAGGACGAATTGATCACCCTGCAGTTCTTTCGGATCTCCCCACTTGTTCCCGTGAGAGGCCCTATGTTGCCCATTTTCACCATCGATACCTTGAAGCTCTCAAAGAAAGAAGCCTGGCTGATTGCAAATCCCGTCGCTAACAATGTTGTCGAGCTCCCTGCTGTCGTATACAACACTTCGTCTGAGTTCAGAAGCCCTTTTCCTTCTTCCAAGTTCAAATAGTATTGATTGTTGAAGACTGTTGGGCTGACAAGGTCCAGAGGAGCTAAGTTGTTGTCTCCCCCGCTCGGTGGGCAGATTGCCTTTAGGTGCTGCGCATAAGTTGCATCCAAGGTCGGGTCTTGCATGCCGCTGTTGGCTTGATTGTAAAGCCTTTGCCTGAATTGAACGCACCTAGACTGACCGATTGTATGAGCTCCTGGTTCACAGATAGTTAAAGACAGTTTTCGCGCTACACATGGAGAAGAAGACGTAATTAATCTGCGACAAAATTGAGTTAACGAATAATTCTGTAGTCGACATCCTCACCGGCTAAGGTAACCAGATCCAGAGTGCACAGCCCTTGAGCCGAAAACTTGGCTTCGAGGGTGCTAAGAGTAGAATTGGGAGCAGGAATTTCGGTGTTTGCTCCACTTAAACTTGCGGTTGTTGAATCTCTTCTTCCAAGAAGTACATCCCAGGTCGGCCCGTTGGACTACATTCATGAAATCAGCATAATTTTCCATCAATCCTTGCCGTCTCAAAAGTAGATGTTGCTACGCAGTCTAGATTTTCAACTTAATGTCGGCAAAGGCTTCGTGATGAGAATGAAACAAGCAACAAAGAACATCTACCAGAACCACTCCGTCACGAGAGGCTAACGCAAGAATATCGGCGCAGGAGACGATTCCAGGGCAAGCGGACTCCACTTGTGCTTTGATGGTGTCGATAACGTCGAAACCTCTCACAGAATTCTTGTTCGGTACTGCAGTTTTCTCGCCCGTAAAGTTTGGTGTGTCATCAAGTAAGAGCGATGCATCGCAACCCTGCACCCGCCAATTCAAACCATGAGAAACGGGAAACGGTTGAATAAGTAGACAATATCTGTTCCGACTTCCGCATTGCTACCGGCTAAATGTTCGAGGTCATAGGAATATTTTACGAGGTCTCTCAAATTTATACGTAACGTTTGCATCAGCGCCGCGTATAAAACAAAACACCGAGGTTTCAGTGGAGAATACAGACCGAGTGTTGAAGATCATTGTCCCGTTTTCGTGGAGCCTAAATGTGAACAAATACATGAGGCGTGGATGTCGATTCACCTGAACAAAGCAATCGTGGAAGAACAAGCGCAGGATGGATGCTGCCAGACGAGCCTCCTTCTGAACTGCTTGCTGCATTCCTTTGAAGACGATATCTTCCAATTGTGGGCAAGTTGTTGAGTAGAAGCCCGGAGTAAGTTCACAGGAGGCTTCGCTGGCGCGTAGGGGCAGCATCACGACTACTGCTAATACTAAAAGGACAGATACGTGCGCCATTGTGCAGAGGTTTCTTTCAATGGATTTGGAGGTGGTGGTGTATATAACAAGAGTGTGAGCACTTCCTCTTATAAGAATTGGATAAGAGCTTCCTTCAGGATTTTAATAAAATGTGCATTCCATATGCTTTGAACCCCTAGAAATTTCCAACTTTAAGGACCTTTTGAGAAAGACATAAGGACCATGGGAATGATTCATTTAAGATCTTTGTTAAGTATCTTTTAGGGTCTAGACAAAATGCTCAGGGGGGTCACTATGTATAAACCCTCTATATCACGTGCGTTCAAGGCCTATATTTAAAATCCCTTATCTGTAATAATTTTCATTAATAAAATGTACCCCTTTTCTATACAAATCTATAAATTTTTTTCAAAACTATTTTAAATAGTCCCTTATGTATATTTATTTCTGTAAATTTTAGAAATAAAAAATATCCTTCTGTTGAACTCACGTGATAGGGTTACATATGATGAGTGACCCCCCCAGACAAAATGGAAGCTATAGACAAGGAAGCTATACACTAAAGATAAACATTTTGTGCAATAGAAGACACAAAACTTCTTGTTATGGTCGATCTTTGAATAACATTGCCCATGGAAATGGAATTGTGTGGTTTAGGGTAAACTTAATTGTAGTTGAAGTGCTTATGTTAAGTTTACTACCATAACATAATAGAACCAAGTAATGGATACATAATGGGTACACTTTCTTTTCATTTTATAACTTACAATCTACAACTTAGATGACCAAAGGCTTCATCAAACAATGCTACTAATTAGGAGCTGAAAGGCCATCCAATATAGTGATCGGATATGATTCTTTTTAAAGATATCCTTGGACCTTCGCCACTTTTGTGTTGCTAGCAAATTTGGTTGCATATTTCATGCATATCTTGTTAGAATAGATGCCAACAACTTAGAGCGAATTAATGCTATAAAAGAGAAATTTTGTGTAATTGTAAATTACTGCAATTAGTCTACTTGATAATTAGGTTTTTTGTATTGTTCTTATAATTTTATTACAAGTGTATATTTACTAATCATGATCATCTAGCTTGACTACGGTTAACAAATATACATTTAGGCATATGAGTATGAATGTCTAATGACGATGAGGAGGAGAAATCATCAATTGAAGTCCCCGATTGTCCTATGTAACTTTCTCACAAGTTTCCCATTAGTCACCATAATAGCAATTAGCTAAGCTAGAATGAAGCTTAGGGACTTCTCATTAAATATATGGGCTCAACCAACCACAACTCTACACGTGGACTAAAGTCTAATCCGCACCACTCTTTTACACGTGCACATGATATCGATCCCCTCCAAGGGAAACAATAGGGGCGAACATTTACAACTGTAAAATTGCCTGGGCTAATATTTACAATTGTAAAATTTATATATTCTATGAAGTTTAGGGATACTTAAACCTGATTGAAGCCTTGGAAATGGTAGCATAGGCTATATTTATAAGTCTATAAAGGGGAAAGTTTTGCGAATGATATACACTTCCATACCTATGTTCTCAAGAGATTCGCCCAATGACTTACAATTCCATAAATATGGTTCCCTATTATTTTTTACCCTGATTCCCCTCATGCCTGATTGCATCTGTTGTGCTTAAGATGAGCCTATACTAGGCTCTTATGCCATGATAGAAGTCCAACTACCGGTCAGGTAAGCACACATGGCAACAAAGCTACAATACCACAATCACAACAATCTGCCAAGCAACTCTAAAAGGGCCATCCGGAGATGAGAATGCAAGGGACTATAGTCTCTCCAACAATGTATGTAAGCTCCACAGCTGACTACAACACTCCATGTGGGACTAACCCAAAGATGGTGGCCGTCCATAATAGACAGTGATATATCCACATGCTTTTGATGTTTAAATCCTTGGGCAGACGTTCAAATGTCATTTTCACTTGGCTGGATGTAGACTATATCAGCTGGAGGTAGGCACGTCTTTACTTGGAGCACATGACCACACATCCGTCATAAACTTTGAAATGCCAGAAAATTTATGGAGTTCAGACATTTCGCTTTAGTTGGTTCGCTTTGTCGAGCATCTCGATCAGCATCACTGCATTGGTCGAGTCTATTAAAGCGTTATAAAGGTCGACCCAAAAGCAACACTGCTCCTTACCGTGAATTGCAAATTGTATCCCTTATAACAGCAGAATGAATCCAGCTTCCAGGTAAGCCACACCAATAGCGAGCTGGGTTCAGTCTTGAAAGCAGTTGGAATCCGGGATTGTAAAGCTTGGCAGCTTTAAGGTCAGTGTTGGTGCGCCTTGGAGTTTTAGAGTGTGGACATTTTGTAATCACCACCACGAGACGATTCGTACTAACTCTGACGTTTAGAAGCTGGAAGAGCAATCTATGCGTGCAAAAGGCTGCCCCGACGTTCCTACACAAAAGGGATTGACTGTCGATGCAAGACGTAATAGTACAGCATGTCGGCACACGACAGATGAGATGGCAATCTTTTAAATATATAGACCGCTCACGAAACCCGGTTCAGGATTAATTTTAAGCAATCGGATTTACATATTTTAGTTATAAAATCCCAGTAATAGTATAAAATTTATAGACTTTTATAATTCCATCTCGGTTCAATCTTCATATTACCTTTAATTTCAAGGCTGTAAAACATTTTTTAAAGCACTAATACACCGAGAAGTCTCTCATAGGCGATTGCTTCTCCTCGGCATTGGGAGTGGTTGACCTAGTCCAATTGCAACACACAATCTTGAGCAAGATTCGTAATAGGTACTCAAAGGTAGTACTGTTATAATGGTAGTGAAAAAGGAGATGTGTAATAGGTACTGGAAGGTAGTACTATTATAATGGTAGTGAAAAAGGAGAATAATTTAAATATTATCAAAGGCAGAGATAGAGTTAATTAGTTGAAGGAGTCAACTCTATGTAGAAATTATGAATCAATGGATTCGAAGTGCAATTCTGGTGGGTTGGTTGACAATGGATAGGACGCTTTACATCAGGCGCTCCCTGAAAGCTATTATAATTATTTTATATTATATTATTTTTATAAAGGAGAGGCATCACTGTCCAAAGTTTATTAGAGTGGTTGCCAACCCTTTAAAATGTGACCATTTTACAAAAGGAGGGGACAACCCCTTTTAAGACAAGTAGTCCTCCCAATGGAGTAGAGGACTCTAATCAATGGAACATGATAGTAACCTAAACTTTTTGGACAATAAAACTGGACTGTCATTCGAGAATCAAAAGTTTACTTTCTGGCACTATCATTTTCACATAAGACATTTCAAAATATCTCTCTACAATGTTGTACAAATAATGCAAAAACTACTATTAAATCCTAAATTTGTATTTCTTGTTTATAAGAATCATATTCTTAAAATAAAAATTAGTTTAAATCCATGAAAAACCATGCTATTGAGGATTCACAACATTTTAAAAATGTATACATAAGAGACCTGTAAGACTCTTTTTACTTTCAATGTAGAAAACTATAACACTCTTGAATATTCAAGAAATTAAAAGGTTTATATACACATGAGACATGATGGAAGCCTCTTTTGTACTCCAAAAAATAGCAATAGCTATGCTTGCAATTTTACATTATCATGTCATAAGTTTTACAACAAATATTGCTCTGGATGAGTCTTTGTACAAAGGATCTCCTGTGGCCTTTTCAATAATTTAATTTTTCCTTTACAATGAGTTTAGTACAATGGGCGATCCAAACATTTGCTTGTTTGAATGTCCTTTTCTATCATGATCATAGAAATGAGCGATCCAAACATTTGCTTGTTCAGAATGTCCTTTCTGTCGTCACTTGTCGCTTGGGTGCCATCTTCATTCACTCTTATCTTACAACCACCACCACCTTCACTCTTTCTCGATATTTGAATGGTGTTATCATGGGCATTCTTCATTTGCACTATCTCCTTCTACTTCCTCCCGGGCGAGCATCTTTGTGAACTCTGTAATGTGCGTAATAATTGGTTATGGTAATTTTATTTTGTCTTCTACATCATACCCCATGTGCTTCTTTGTTTTCTTTGACCTTGATTTCCAGGATACTATGACTGTCTCTGTGGAAAGTCTTGAAATTGCTTCATGGTTTGGGACCCATTCCTTTTTCAAACAACTACTATACAATGTACTGTTATCTTGGTTCTCCTTCCTGCCCCTTGGCTCATACCATACCGCTGTAAATGTTGTAGCTCTCCCCCGGTCATCCATGCTCACGTCAACTACTTTCGCAACCCAAAACTTCACGTTCTCATGTTCATCATCCGATGGTCGAACTACAACAAAACAATGGACATCTATGTCTATTTGTGGCATAAACTCTCTCTTCTTGGGTCCACAATACGGACGTGGGAGCAACGATTCAAACTCATTTTCAAAGAGACCACATGCTGGACGCAAGTCATTACCAACATTTGGCCAAAATAAAGACCGTTCTCCCTTAATATCATCTTCTCGCATTTTTGCAAGGTCCTTTATCAGTTGGTAGGTCTTGCTAATTACAACAGTAGTGTGTTCCTTCCAAGAGCGCTTCCAATCAGGAAATCTCTGGAGCATTTCCTCTTTGTATGCAATAAAAGCTTTTAAGCCTTCTATTTCACCTTTGGATTTCTCGCTGAATTCTTTTATAGGAGCCCATGTTGGATGCATTTCTTTTCTCAGGATTGAAGTTAAGAGAGAGTAAGGTTCTTCAGGTTCCCATTTTGTATCAAGAGAATAGTGTTGCCATTGCATCACTGGTTTTTCATCCTTTAAGAAAAATCGAAAATAGTGTGGAGCGCTATGACCAATCAAGGCATCACCACCTTTTTGTATGAAAGGTAGAATAAAGCTCTTCCAATCATACATCCTCTCAACCATTGAGCATATTGTTCCTTCCTTACGGCCACCAACTTGCCTCCCACATTTTCTTATCAAGTCATCCATTGTCTCCATGTCCTTGTGTTTTAGTTCTCTTGAAATTGTCCTAAATACCTGATCGATATCCTCATGTGTGTGCCCAACCAACAAAAACCCAACTTCAATCTCATTGAAGATTCTATGAGCGATTAGCATTGAGCAAAATGCAAAGAAGAGTACATTCTTATTCTCTCGTCCGCAATTGTCTGCTTGTACTCTCAAAGTTGCTGGTAGGCGACCTTTTTCTGCATGTACATTGTGAATTGTCTTCATAACGGATGTTACAACTTGATTGCTATCGTGTAGATGCAAGAAATCAATCCATATGTTTGCAAAAAACTTAAATCCGTGCACTAACACTCCACATAGATGTGTCTTTAAAAAGTATTTGCCTTGTAGCTTAGGTGGAGTGTTAACAAATCGAGGTAATGTTGTTGTATTTTGATCCATACCATCTACAATAATGCACATGTACTCATTTGGGTGAGAAATAGCTTGCTCCTTCCAAAATGCATATTTTATTCTAGAATGTCGAACAAGTCCATGATGAAATTCTCTCTTTCTTTTGTAAGCTTCTTTTTGTTCTGGAGATGTTGCACTCTCAAGTGCTCGCTTTAGATCATCACAGTCATTGCACTTTGACATTTTTTGCCTCTTTGGGATTTTAACATGTTTAAAGCTTTTTTTCCAAAGAGTATACAAAGTATGAAAAGATGCTGGTGCATGCCCTCTTTGCCTCTGTGTTTCTCCAATAGAGTTAAATACTTCTTTTTTGGTCAAACCTATCGGAAGATGCATTTCTGATAGGTGGGGTTGTGGTAAAGCATTTTCATAAATGTAATCTTTCAAAATTGCTGTTGCCGCAACCGTTGAGGCTCTTGTTTTGGGCCTTCCTATGTTTCCATGAATGTTAAATTTAACTCCATACTTTGCTTCATTAGCCAAATTCCAATATGTGCCATGTGATAATCCTGTAATAATGCGATATGCATTATTGCATATACTTTTTCCATTTATAAGAGGCCTTATTTGATGTCGTGAACTTCGCCTTCTCTTATCATTTACAAGAAAGCAAGACAATCTCGTGAGTAGGTATTCATTTCTTCTGCTTCCTTTCCTTTGCCAGACATGTTCTCTACAACCCTTGATGTCATGTAAGTTAATGGATCACATACATGTATGCTTACAGCATGTAGATCGCATTGCTTTTAGCATAACATCTTCATTCATAACTCTTATTCTCTTTGGTTGCTTTTTTGGATCTGCTTGCACTCGTTGTCTTTTCATGCATCTGTATGTCCGTTTTGGGACCTTCTGTACATTCTTATTTGGATTTGTGTAGTTCTCCTCGTAAGATTTATTTGTCACGTTGTTTTCATGAGATGTTGCATCCTTGATCTTATCACTCTGACAGTCAAATACTGAATATTCCTTTGTTGATGTCATCCTTGCTTTTGATACATTCGTCAAACCATTTGTAACATTTACAAGCTCACAATCAAAGTCAAACACCGAATAGTCCTTTGTTGATCTCATCCCTACTTTTGATACAATCGTAGAACCACTTGTCACAATGGCATTAGAGTGTCCCGAATGATCTTCAAACTCATCTATTCCTGAGAGAACATCACTCATTGATGCACTTTCTATGGATTTCATAACTCCATAGTCAGTGGTGATAGAGTGTCCAGAATGATCTTCAAACTCATCTATTCCTGAGAGAACATCGCTCATTGATGCACTTTCTATGGATTTCATAACTCCATAATCTTGAAACTCCTCTACTCCAGAGAGAACATCACTCATTATACTATCGTGCATGATTTCCATAATTCCATAGTTACCTGCTTTGACTCCAAGAACTTTATCAGTATCCATGAAGCCATCCATGCTTGAAAATATAACACTTTTGACATCTTTGCCCAAGTTCTCAATGTGCATGAACTCATCCACCCCGGATAAGGCATCACTTGTGAAATATTTTTCTTTCTTGGTACCAATGAACTCATCGACTTCTGATAAGACGTCAGTGCTATAGTTGAGTGCATTGGAATCATCCATCTCTGAAGGAATAGAGCTTGGTACATTGGCATATTCTTTTAATTCTTTGATGTTGTAGTATACATTATGTTTATCATTAAAAACCACATGCCGAGTCTTTCTAATCTTTAAAAATTGCATGCTCCATCTCAAATCCTTACCTACCTCATAGTAGGGACCATCCAATGACATTGAGTTATCATCCATACCATCATCAGTAACTTTTTGAATTCTCATCTGCGCAAATGTCCAGTGTTCAACTTGTTCAAATCCCAAGACTTGACCTTCTGCTACATACTTATTTGCAAGTAATAACATTTGTAAAATATCTCCCACTCTAAAATCCAAAGATATGCACTTTGTATTCCTGATAACATGTGTTGGATAAGTCTCATCTCTGTCCCATGCAATAAATGCTTTGTTGGAAGTATTATAGGGCATAACATCTCCAAGGATTTCCATATCCCCACACTTATGCTTTAGCTCAACATGTGCACTAAGAATCCTTGATACGATAACCACCACCTTATCTTCGCCAAGTCTTGACAAATAGAATTTGGATCACTTTCATGGATTGTAGCAAATGCAACTACTTCTCTTTTGCAACATAAAATCACCTCCATCCCCGGTAGCCATCTCCTTTGTGAGTTTCCTTTGCAAACAAGCTGTAACAACCATTATAAAGAACATTAGTCTCTTCTCAATAATCTACTTTATTAATGATTTAAAAATCTAGAACTTGTTTGAAAATTTAATTAGACACTAACCAATAACAACCGTAAACCAATAACAACCCTAAACCCTAAACCCTAAACCGTAAACCAAAACGTTTAACCCTAAACCCTCAACCCTCAATCCTAACCAATAACAACCCTAAACCCTAAACCCTAACTCCCAAGCCCTAAACCCTAAATCCTAACCCCTAAACCCTAAACCCTAAACCCTAACCCCCAAACCCCAAACCCTTACTCCCAAACCCTAAACCCCAAACCCTAAACCCTAACTCCCAAACCCTAAATCCTAACTCCCAAACCCTAAACACTAAACCCTAACTCCTAAACCCTAAACCCTAAACCCTAAACCCTTAACCCTAAGCCCCAGACCCTAAACCCTAAACCCTAACCCCGAAACCCTAAACCCTAACTCCCAAACCTTAAACCCTAAACCCTAAACCTTAACTCATAAACCCTAAACCCTAAACCCTAAACCCTTAACCCTAACCCCCAAACGCTAAACTCTAAACCCTAACTCCTAAACCCTAAACCCTAAACCCGAAACCCTTAACCCTAACCCCCAAGCCCTAAACTCTAAACCCTAACCCCCAAACCCTAAACCCTAACTCCCAAACCCTAAACCCTAAACCCTAACTCCCAAACCCTAAACCCTAAATCCTAAACCCTAAACCCTAAACCCTAAACCTTAAACTCTAACTCCCAAACCCTAAACCCTAACCCCTAAACCCTAAACCCTAAACCCTAACCCCTAAACCCTAGACCGTAAACCCTAAATCCTAAACCCTAACCCCTAAACCCTACCCCCTAAACCCAAACCACCAAACTCTAAACCCTAACCCCCAAACCCTAACCCTAAACCCTAACTCCCAAATCTTAAACCCTAAACCCTATACCCTACCCCCCAAACCCTAAATCCAAACCACCAAACCCTAAACCCTAACTCACAAACCCTAAACCCTAACCCTAACTCACAAACCCTAATTCCTAACTCACAAACCCTAAACCCTAACTCACCAAACCCCAAATCCTAAACCCAAACCACGAAATCCTAAACCTTAAATCCTACGAGTCTTTTCAAGTAATATCATTTATTTAAGTAATAGTTTTAATTAGAATTCATAAGTAATAGCGGAATTGATAGTTGGGAGGGTGGTAGTGGGAGAAAGGGAGAGTGGGAGAAAGGGAGAGTGGGAAAGTGGAGAAAGGGAGTGTGGGAGGGTGGTAGTGGGAGAAAGGGAGAGTGGGAGAGGGAGTGGGAATGGGGGCGGTGGGGGTGGGGGTGGGGGTGGGAGGATGGGAGTGGGAGTGGGAGAGGGAGTGGGAATGGGGGAGGTGGGGGTGGGGGTGGGGGTGGGAGAATGGGAGTGGGAGTGGGAGAGGGAGTGGGAATGGGGGAGGTGGGGGTGGGGGTGGGAGAATGGGAGTGGGAGTGGGAGAGGGAGTGGGAATGGGGGAGGTGGGGGTGGGGTGAGGGTGGGAGGATGGGAGTGGGAGTGGGAGGGGTGGGGAGTGGGAGTGGGAGGATGGGAGTGGGAGAGGGAGTGGGAATGGGGGAGGTAGGGGTGGAAGTGGGAGGGGTGAGGTGGGAGGATGGGAGTGGGAATGGGGGAGGTGGGGGTGGAAGTGGGAGGGGTGGGGTGGGAGGATGGGGGAGGGAGTGGGAATGGGGGAGGTGGGGGGGGTGGGAAAATGGGAGTGGGAGTGGGAGAGGGAGTGGGAATGGGGGAGGTGGGGGGGTGGGAAAATGGGAGTGGGAGTGGGAGAGGGAGTGGGAGGATGGGAGTGGGAGAGGTGAGGTGGGAGGATAAGGGTGGGAGAATGGGAGTGGGAGTGGGAATGGGGGGAGAGGGGTGGGGGTGGGAGGATGGGAGTGGGAGTGAGAGGTGGAGGTGGGAGGATGGGAGTGGGTGGGAGAATGGGAGTGGGAGTGGGAGTGGGAATGGGGGAGGTGGGGGTGGGGTGAGGGTGGGAGTGGGAGGGGTGGGGTGGGAGGATGGGAATGGGAGAGGGAGTGGGAATGGGGAAGATGAAAGAATGGGCGTGGGCGTGGGAGTGGGAATGGGGTGGGAGGATGGGGGTGGGAGTGGGAATGGGGTGGGAGGATGGGAGTGGGTGGGAGAGAGAGAGAAGATAATCTAATAGAGAGGCCAATGGGAGAGGAGATAATGTTATAGAAGGACCAATGAGAGGGAAGCACTTAAAACCCTAGTTTTCTTATATATACTCTCCTTCTCTCATTGTTTCTCTCATTTCAACAAGGAAGAGCAAGAGGAGAAGCAAAAAGAGGAGGAAGAGCAAAAGCAAGCACAAGCATAGATTTCAACTTTCTTCCAGGTACTTTTTTTAAAATTTGTATTCTTTGAAATTTTATTATAGAGAGAGAACTTAGAGAGAGAAAAGTGAAGGAAAGATTTTTAGAGAGAGATTATAAGAGAGAGAGTCTTGCTGCCTCAGCAGCAAAAGAGAGAGAGAGAAAGAGAGAGGGAGAGAGAGGAGAGAAGGGGGGGGAAAGAGAGGGGAGAGAAAGGGAGGGGGGAGAGAAGGGGGAGGGGGGGGAAGAGAGGGGAGAGAGGGGGGAAGCCGCGAGGGGGGGGGGAGAGAGAGAGGGGGGGGAGGCCGCTGCCACGGCAGTGGAGAGAGGGAGGGAGAGGGAGGGGGGGGGGAGGGAGGGGAGGAGAGGGGAGATAGAGAGGCGGCAGCGAGAGAGGAGGGGGGGAGAGAGAGAAGGGGGGTGGCAACGAGAGAGAGGGGGAGGGAGAGAGAGAGGGGGGGCCGCTGCCGTGGTAGCGAGAGAGGAAGAGGGGGGGAGAGAGAGAAGGGGGGGGCAGCGAGAGAAAGGGGGGGAGGCCGCTACCGTGGCAGCGGAGAGAGGGGGGGAGAGGGAGGGGAGGGGAGGGGAGAGAGAGAGGGGGGAGCCGCTGCCGCTACAGCGAGAGAGGAGGAGGGGGAGAGAGAAGGGGAGGGGGCACGGCAGCGAGAGAGAGGGGGAGGGAGAGGGCTGCTATCGCTGCAGCGAGAGAGGAGGGGGGGAGAGAGAAGGGGGGGCAGCTGCCACGGCAGCGAGAGAGGAGGGGGGGAGAGAGAGAGAAGGGGGGGTCACTGCCGCGGCAGCAAGAGAGGAGAGGGGGGGAGAGAGAGAAGGGGGGGCGCGGCAGTGCGAGAGAGGGGGGGAGAGAGAGAGAGGGAGGGAGGCCGCTGCCGCGCCAGCGGAGAGAGGGGGGAAGAGGAAAGAGAGAGGGGGGGCCGCTGCCACGGCAGCGAGAGAGGAGGGGGGGAGGGAGAGGAGGGGGGGCTGCCACGGCAGTGAGAGAGGAGGGGGGGGAGAGAGAGGAGGGGGGGGCGCGGCAGCGAGAGAGAGGGGAGGGAGAGAGAGAGAGGGGGGGGCCGCTACCACGGCAGCGAGAGAGGAGGGGGGGAGAGAGAGAAGGGGGGGCAGCGAGAGAGAGGGGGGGAGAGAGAGAGAGGGGGGAGAGGGAGGGGAGGGGAGGGGAGAGAGAGAGGGGGGGCCGCTTCCGCGGCAGCGAGAGAGGGAGGGGGGGGAGAGGGAAGAGAGAGGGGGGGCCGCTGTTGCGGCAGCGAGAGAGCGGGGGGAGAGGGAGGAGGGGGGGCTGCCACGGCAGCGAGAGAGGAGGGGGAGGAGAGAGAGAAGGGGGGGCATGGCAACGAGAGAGAGGGGAGGGAGAGCGAGAGAGGGGGGGCCGCTGCTGCGGTAGCGAGAGAGGAGGTGGGGGAGAGAGAGAAGAGGGGGCAGCAAGAGAGAGGGGGGGGAGAGAGAGAGAGGGGGGAGAGGGAGGGGAGGGGAGGGGAGAGAGAGAGGGGGGGGCCGCTGCCGCGGCAACGAGAGAGGAGGGGGGGAGAGAGAGAAGGGGGGGGATGCGGCAGCGAGAGAGAGGGGGAGGGAGAGAGAGAGAGGAGGGGGGCTGCTGCCGCGGCAGCGAGAGAGGAGGGGGGGAGAGAAAGGGGGAGGAGAGAGAGAGAGGGGGGGGAGGCCGTTGCCGCGGCAGCGGAGAGACGGGAGGGGGAGAGGGAGGGGGGGGGAGAGAGGGAGGGGAGGGGAGGGGAGAGAGAGAGGGGGGGGCCGCTGCAGCGGCAGCAAGAGAGGAGGGGGGGAGAGAGAGAGGGGGGGCGCGGCAGCGAGAGAGAGGGGGAGGGAGAGAGAGAGAAGGGGGGGCCGCTGCCGCGGCAGCGAGAGAGAAGGGGGGGCCGCTATCGCGGCAGCGAGAGAGAAGGGGGGGAGAGAGAGAGAAGGGGGTGGGAGAGGAGGGGGCGGCAGAGAGAGAAGGGGAGGGGGGGCCGCTGTCGCGACAGCGAGAGAGGAGGGGGGGAGAGAGAAGGGGGGGCGCGGCAGCGAGAGAGAGGGGGAGGGAGAGAGAGAGGGGGGGGGCGCTGCCGCAGCAGTGAGAGAGAAGGGGGGGAGAGAGAGAGAAGGGGGGGAGGCACAGCAGCGAGAGAGAGGGGGGAGAGAGAGAGAGAGGGGGGAGCTGCTGCCGTGGCAATGAAAGAGAGGGAGGGGGGGAGAGAGAGAGAGGGAGAGAGAGAGAGAGAGGGGGGGGAGGCCGCTGCCGCGGCAGCGAGAGGGAGAGAGGGGGGAGAGAGAGAGAGGGGAGGGAGAGAGAGAGAGGGGGGAGGCCGCGGCAAGTGAGAGAGAGAGTGGGGAGCGCAAGTGAGAGAGAGAGAAAAGGTGAGGAGAGAGTGGGAGAGAGAGAGAGAGAGGGGAAATGAAGAGGAGGGGAGAGAGTAGACTAAGATGAGAGGAAACGTAGACTAGAGTGGAGAGGAAAGAGAGAGAGAGAAGAGTGAGAGAGATGAAAATTTAGAGAGGGAGGACACAAGAGAAAGTACGATCGAGATAGAAAATCTTACCAATGAAGAGGAGAAATGAGTGGGTGACGATCGAGAAAAGATAAAGGAGAGATGTTTTGATGGAAGAATTTGGGAGCTACAATCAATGAGGCATATGAGAGGAGATTGGTGTGTGATTTAGTCGAAACTTAAACAAACAAAACTATAAACCTTGGTGTTTGATGAAAATTTAGAGAGGAAGGGCACAAGAGAAAGTACGATCGAGATATAAAATCTTACCAATGAGGAGAAAAAATGAGTGGGCGACGATCAAGAAGAGATAAAGGAGAGATGTTTTGATGGAAGAATTTGGGAGCTACGATCAATGAGGCATATTAGAGGAGATTGGTGTGTGATTTAGTCGAAACTTAAACAAACAAAACTATAAACCTTGGTGTTTGAAAAGAGAAACGTGTGGAAACTAGAATTTCAAATTTCCCGCCTTTTTTTAAACTATGAATCCTTGTGTTTGAAAAGATAAACGTGTGAAAACTTGAAAATTGTGATAAAAGACAACCTTGTGTTTAAAAAGACAAATGCGTGGATGTGAAAAGACAAATGTATGCTAAAAGCAAAACTTGTAGAAACTTGAATTTTAAATTTTTCTTTGTTTTTGAATTTAAAATGAGTTTCACTTTCATTTTCAATTTACTAGTTTAATTTAGACTATAATGCATTTTGTTTTGGAATATAAAAAGTATAATTTTAATTTTATTACATTTTAAATTAAAATTTTAAAAGTAGTTTAACTTACATTCGTTATTATTACTTTAATTTATTTCTTTTTAGGGAGAATTAATATATTCTTCTAGGTAAATATTAAATTTTTAATTTTAAGTCTTATTTTCTTTATTTTATGTTATTTTTTCATAAACTTTAAGTTAAACTACTTTATAGTTTTTATTATTTAAATTCAAATTTATTAAGATTTTAACTTCTTATTAATGTGAATGTTCAATTCTTATGAGTTGTAAGTAAATTAGTTTTTGAAAATATAAATTTTATCTTTTTTAAAATGAGAAGGGGGAGGGAGAGAGAGAGAAGGGGGAGGGAGAGAGAGAGAAGGGGGGGCCGCTGTCGCGGCAGCGAGAGAGAAGGGGGGGGAGAGAGAGAGAAGGGGGGGGAGAGAAGGGGGGAGAGAGAGAGAGAAAGGGGTGGGAGGATGGGAGTGGGAGAGGGAGTGGGAATGGGGAAGGTGAAAGAATGGGCATGGGCGTGGGAGTGAGAATGGGGGAGGTGGGGTGGGAGGATGGGGGCGGCAGCGAGAGAGAAGGGGGGGGAGAGAGAGAGAAGGGGGGGGAGAGAAGGGGGGGGAGAGAGAGAGAAAGGGGTGTGAGTTTAAAAAAGATAAAATATAAATTTTATCTTTTTTAAACTCACAACCTTAGTGTATTAAAAAGAATAATAGAAAATAGATTATTTTTTGCTTTTAATTCGCAACCTAAGGATATTAAAAAGAACAATGGAAAAGAAATTATTTCTTGCTTTTCTTCGCTTCGACGGTTGGTGTAGTCTAGATTAGCATAGATTAGTTTGTCCTTAGAGGAGAGAACTCCAAAAAAACCAATCAAAGCCATGCTCAAAATTTCCCGACTAATTCCTAATCGGAGTTAGTCCATTCGTTCACATTCGGTTTCACAGTCACAACAACCCTACCATTTAAGCAATGATTAAGGTTTTTAAACTTTCAAGATGATTGAAAGTTGTATCAGTGGACATGACAGATTACAGTTGTGGAAGTTGACAGAGCATTTTACACTTATATCAGTTGCGGGAGTTGACAGAGCATTTTGCACTTATATATGATAGACTTCAAATTTGTATTCAGAGATCATTGTAAATCCTTATTTTTTTTCACATTTATGCTCTAAGCCTTGTAAAGCCTTTTAGGCTATTCCCAAAGCATTTATGCTCTAAGCCTTGTAAAGCCTTTTAGGCTATTCCCAAAGCATGAAATTGATACTTATGATTGGGAAGAATAAAAATTGGAGGTGTATTAATGGGACTCATTGTACTTTTGATTTTTCAAAGTAATTATAGTTTGTCAAAGTACTTAAAATTTGTGTTGTGCTTGAATACAGGATGGATCTTGAGGCTACAACATTTGTCAATGGTATGACACTGAAATACAATGGAAGAATTTATGCCCCAAAGGACTTCACAAACTGGACAGTTGTTGACACAACAAAGAAAGCATGGTTCTTGGTCTTAAGTAAAGGAAATCTCATTCTAGTGATGACAAAGAGAGAGTTGGAGAAAGATGAGTGGGCATCAAATGTATCTTTCTCAAAGAGCAATTTGATTCAAGGGGGCACCTTAGTAGGAATAAAAATTGAAAAAGACAGCAGTACAATGATGATTTACACAAAGTCAAGAATGAGCAACAGATCGTTTCTTCTTTCTAAGAAAGATGCAATGCACTTTGTGATGTCGCCGCCAAAAGTACCTAGATTTCTTGAATTGGTTCCTACATTGGAGATCCTTCAACATGTGTGGGAGGAATTTCCCATTGAGGAAGCAAGAAAAATGCAGTCAAAGATTATCCTTGAATACTTTCAGGGTGTCATCGAACAAGGTTCAACTTCATTGGAGGGACCTAAGGTGCAAGAATCCACACATGAGAAAGGAAGTGATGAGACATGCCATGTAGACCTGGTTCATGGTAATACAAATGAGAGAGGAAGTGGAGTGGATGAGACAGAACACATTGTAGCAATGGATGAGGGTCTTGTACACGTGGATGCTTACAAGGGATCTACATTTGAGACAAGAATTGAATTGGTGGAGACCGGACATTCACATGCATCTCAGACAGAAATTGAATTGAGTGAGACACGACATGCATCAGATAAGACAGGACATGCACACACATCTCTTGTTCATGGTATTACTTACTTAGATGGTGTAACTCATGAAGTTGATGGAATAACAGAACAAGTGAAGCCCTTAAGTATACCTGAAGTTGAGGCAATAGAAGAAGAAGTAGGGCGATCTAAAGCAGTTCACATTGAGCCCCTAAAAAATAAACCTTGATGTCAAATGCAAAAGGCAAGTACTTCACGAGCTACAGTTCCAAGTCCTATAACTAGAAAAAGAGGTCGTTCATATACAAAGAAAGGGCAAAGAAGAGAAGAGGAAGAACATGAAGAGGATGCAGAGGGTCTTGAAATGGAGTCAGATCTAGAAGCAGAAATGTTATCAATGAAGAACCTAAATCTTCACTTGAATGAGGCTATGACAAATGAGGATCCAGGATATATATGGGGCCAGAAGACTCAAGTTATACATGCTTCAACAGTGGTCAAAGCAAGTGTCTTCACCAACAGCAGGACCTTAGATACAGCCTATGCTGAAAAGATTTTTCAGGCTTTGATTGATGGAAAAAAACCAGTTGTTTCTAATTTGGTACTCCGTCCAAGAACATTTTGGCCAGTCATGGGAGATTGTAGTCAATCCATTGAATTTCTCTCAGCCTATAGATTTTGAGATGCAATTCACTAAGTTCCTCGGAAAACAAGTTCCCTCACTTCAAGAAGGACAGAGTTCAGTGAATGATCCAGAACAACATATAAGGGATGCCAAGAGAAATTTCTTAGCTCATTGTACATTTGAGGCAATAGATGGTCAGCACTATGCCTATGCTTGTAATGAGTGCTCTAGAGATGCATACAAGAAAGGAGAAATTACTTATCAAACCTTCGCGAGTGTGCCTCAATTTCACTACTATTCTGCATGCATTTGTATCTTCAAGAACGAGAAAAAATATTTGATTGAGTCGGAAAGACTTAATCATGACATTTATGCACTACAAAAAATCACCTCCACTTCAGAGATGTTGCTCAAAGCTAGGATCATATGGAAAACTTTTAATTCTCCTTTGACCACTCTCAAAAGAACTGCAACTAAAGTGGAAGTGGATAATCTTGTTGACTTCTACACATGCTTGAGTGCCATTGTACCAAGGGGAAAGCAGGAAAGAGCAGAGGTGATTACAAGCTTTAAGACAGTAAGGGATGGGTATCAAGACTACACAAGCATACTTTTCCGTTGATGACGTTTTTCATCAGATCAAAGACGTGTGTCTTGCATGTGAGAAAGGAGATGTCACATATGAGGCTTCATCATTGATTAAAGAGAAGGCAAAGAAGATTGAGAAAAAAGAGATGACAGCTCGGATGTGGAGGCCTTTAAGAAACCTACCAGACAAATACGCAAGTCTTGCTGTAGAGAAATTAATGTCCAAAGAATGGTTTTTTGGCAAAAAGGATAAAGATCATTGCATGGAAGATTGCATCATCCAACAGGTCAAGCGTGATGCAGTAAAGAGTGCAATTGAATATTTATTGGGAGAAAAAAATATTCCAATTAGCCAATGTAAAATTGATCATAACATTGTGAGGCAGATGGCATCAGCTTTACCGTCAGCGAAACAGAAGGCTTGGGCACATAAATGGGTGAAGGTAGAAGATGATGGATCTGAAATTACTCCCTCTATGAGAAGTGACATTCCGGAAAATGTGTATGCATATGCACAAAAAGTCATCAATAAGCACACTCTCAGAAAAGAAAAAACTTTGAACAAGTGCTTTTTTTTCATACATGAAATCATTTTAGAGTCTGGAAAGAGTGTTGAGTGTAAGGGAGTTTCATTGAATGATTTTTTGTCCGACGACACTGCTTGGGAGAGACCTCAGCTTTTCTTTATCTATGAAATATCACCGGATGACATTCGTCAACTCCTTGACAGAATATTACATACCACCATTGGTAGAGTGGGACAATGTAATATAGTCATATTTGCTGATAAAGATGACAAGGAACAAATGTCTGCTACCCTAGAAAAACAATATGGCAATGAGCTTAAGATTTACAATGGTATATACTCAAGAAAAAGGGACAAGAGAGAATGCGGTCTCAAGATACAGAGTCTAGAAACCTTTTTCTTGTGCATGAAGAGCCCTTACAATGATCACTCCTTACAAAACAATATAAGAGGGAATGCAAAGAGATTGCAACTACTGCTAGAAGAGCATGAAGCTCTAAGTCCCCTCCATCGCAATGCAAATCACTATGAAAGGCCAGCAAAAAGTGCTGATCTTTTAATTAGTATGATGGAATTTTTGCTACCGTCCGGATGGGAAGTCACATTGTGTCAAATGGGACATCTGTTTGAAGCTCTTATCAGAAAAGGACACAATGTAAATATTATTGAGAGCCCTGCTTGCTTGGAATACCTTGATACCGTGGCTTATCTCACAATAAAGTTTGATAAGAAAGGTCCGATCTCACATGAAGAGGATGCTGACATAGAGATGATCATGTATGATGAAAGCAAGAAAGATGATGAAAATGATCAAAGCTCTGGATATAATAGTGAGGACACCAGTGATAGCAAGGAAGCAGAAGAAGATATATGACACTGACCTTGCCTCTGAAGGTTACATAAAAAGACCACGAAGATATGTAGAGGTATGAAAACTTATGTTTAATTTTCTTTATTCATTTAAAGGTCTTTTTAAATTTATAATTAATTTAAAATTTTGAATCTCATAATTATTTTATCCTTTTATAGGAGAAGGGAGAGGAGGAGGATGAGGAGGACATAGCTAGAGTAGAGAATATAGAAAGCTCATCTCAAGAAAGCAAAGCTACTCTGGCTATCCATCGGATGAATCTAGAAAATAATCATACATTGCAGCAAATGGAGAAGTCATTTCAAGTTAGGTTTCAAGTTCGAGAACAACCTCTTACTTTTCTATTCGATGAAGAGGACATTTCAATCCTCATAAACTTCAAGAAAGAGGTTAATGACAAGGTCATAATAGCCATCCTCAGGTTTGACACAAACTTTTTACTGACTTTATGCTTTTGTATTTCCATTGGATCAAATAAACTAATATTCTTTTCTTTTTATTGCAGTATGGTTTTACAACAGCTTCACCTATATATACAAAGATGTGCATATATGGTCGATCCTCTTGTTTCTAGTGTACTTAGCAATAAGCAGAAGACCATAGATGATGTTTTTAAGTGGTTGCAACCTATTGATTTGACTGCGGCACGAGTTATCTTTACTGCATATCACGAGGAGTGAGTATCAATCCCTACCTAGCTTATCTCTTACATTGTGGAGGATTATATCAAATAATAATTATTCTTAATTGATAATGTAGCTTGCATTGGAGCTTGGTAATTGTGGACATCTTAGCCAAGCAATGCTTCTTTGTCAATTCAATAGCATCTATCCATGGCAATGTGTCAGAGTAAGTATAACCTACTTGTGTCATAATTATGTCAATGAGATGCATCCTATGCAATGCGCACATTCATTTATGTTTTCTATTTTGATGTGTAGATCTGCTCGAAAGTTGGTAGGTGCTATAGATGCACTTATGCAAATGGAGGGTGACTTGGAAGATCAAATAGAGTATATAACATGCCCTACATCGAAGCAGAATGATGACCACAGTTGTGGGTGGAGAGTCGGATATAACTGCTTTTTGCTCCTTGCTCAAATTTTTAATTTGAGAGGCGGTGAAACCTCATTGTCGACATATACAGACTTGCATCTATATGCATTTATGTCATCTATCATTAAGGCATTTATTAATAACGTGGTGGAGCATCCAGAGGAAACATTGGTTGCTACGCCCATAAGTTGTCCTAATGTAACCACTGTATTGGACGAAATGGGGAGCTCTTCTGAGGTTAGGGTCATCATTAGCAAGCAACCTCGTGTTTTGACTTTTGGTAGCGAGGAAGTTACAATCCTCTCCGACCCTTTGAAAGAGGCTAATGACAAAGTCATGATGGCCATCCTCAGGTTTGATATGAACATCTCTTGGCTTGATACTTCAATCATTTGATTCAATCTGCTTCTAATATTTGTTTATTTATTGCTGCAGTACGGTTATATCTCACTTTCCTAGATCAGTACAGAATCGCGTCTGTATGCTCGATTCTCTTCTTTTAGCTGTACTTAGTGATACCAAGAAGACAATAGATGATGTTTCTTCAATTCTACAACCTTTAGACTTGGATGGCATACTACTTGTCTTTATGCCATACTATGAGAAGTAAGTATGGTCTCAATCTTTCTTTTACTCTCTTATTTATAATATTGTGTCAATTAATACTTAATATTGTGATAAATCTTATCGCTCTTTATTGGTGATGTAGTTCACATTGGAGCTTGATAGTATGGTATCTTGATGACAACCATTGTTGGTTTGTCAACTCATTTACAGGCTTTCACGGGGTGTTCAGGTAAGTGTTCTTTTATCATATCATTATGAACATGCATCTTACTATTTACTACACAAATTCACTTTGTCATATGTCATGATGGACAGGTCTACAAACAAGTTAGTTTCTGCGATTATGAAAATCAGGGAGCATCAAGACCAACCAAATTTCTAGACACGCCTCGCAGTGGAGCAGAAAGACATGTTTAGTAGTAGGTGGAGAAAATTGCCTACAACTTCATGTTGTATCTCAATGAAATTTTTGAACATGTCTCAATAGAAGCATATACCAAGCTCGAGCTACAAGATTTTATAGCTAAGACTGTTCACTATCTAACTGCTACCATTGGGAAACAACATGATGGAATCAATGTGAAGAACCTGAGGGAGCCAAAGAAAAAGAAGAGACAATTCAGTCTTCTTCTGTATCACAGCCTCAAGTAGAAGCATTACAGTCTACACTTGAATTAGAGACTCAATGCATTCTTCCTACACAAGAAGTGGAGACTCAATGTGCATCTACAACATCACATCTTGTAAAGGAGGAAGAGATTAAGTCTATCCTGATTGCACCAGAAGTAGAATCTCAATGTACACCATCCACACAAGTAGAGACTCAATGTACTCTTAGAGAATCATAGCCTCAAGAGGACTCATCAGACTCTATTCAGTTGTAAAACATGTAGAAAGAAACATGAGTCCTTGAAGACTTTTATCTTGTTTGTATTGATTAATGATAGTGTTTTTTAAACTTATGTTAAATGTTGCAATACATCAGGATATTTTATGATATTTATTCATTACAATACATTAGGTTTTACTTTTTTGAAAGTCTAATTTATTATGTACAATAAATATCTTATGATGAGAATCTAATAATTATATCATTCTTATGTTCCATCACTTTATTTTATAGATTTCAATGTACTCAAAATCTATCATTTATTATGTACAGCAAGTCTAACTTATATTATATTAAAAGAATATCTCATGATGAGATTCTAATAATTACTAACTTATATTATATTAAAAGAATATCTCATGATGAGATTCTATTAATTATATCATTCTTGTGTTCCATCATTTTATTTTATAGATTTCAATGTACTATCACTATCTTACATGTCTCAAATGTCTCCCATTACGGTCTTGCATCCCATCATTTTATTTTATAATGTCTCGCATTACGGTCTTGCATCTAGTCATCTCGCATTACGGTCTTGCATCTGTAGTTCTATAAATTCCCTAGTAGTCGTTCATCTTCTATATCTCACCTGCAGCAGACACTTCTTCCACTTTGCTCTTCTTACCTTACTCCTCTCCTCAAGCTTGCTCCTTCCTCTCCTCAAGCTTGCTCCTTTCATCTTGCCCGTAGCCTTGCCTCCTCTTCTCAAGCATACTCCTTTCATCTTGCCTTACCTCCTCTAGTTACCTTCCTCAATCTGGTTACCTTCCTCACCTCGTTCGTCTTCTATATCTTTCCTCACTCTCGTTACCTTCCTCACCTCGTTCGTCTTCTATATCTCACCCGCAGCAAAAACTTCTTCCACTTTACTCTTCTTACCTTACTCCTCTCCACACTTCTTCCACTTTACTCTTCTTACCTTACTCCTCTCCTCAAGCTTGCTCCTTCCATCTTGCCCGCAGCCTTACCTCCTCTTCTCAAGCATACTCCTTTCATCTTGTAGCCATTATGGATCTTTTTAAGGTAATCGATTCTGTCGAGCAAGCCATTAGTAGCCTCAAAGAATGGATTGCCGAGAACCAAGGAAAGAGAGAGGAGAGAAAGCAAAATCCAGCTCCATTAACCCAGTACGAGAAGGATGACTTTGCTTGTCAGAAGGGCTTAGAGAAGGAAGAGGAAAGAAAAATAAGTATGGCTACTACTGAAATAGATAAATTGCAGTCATATAGGAGAGAGTTGATAGACTTTCAAAGTGAGATATCTTCGCATGTGGCTCGTTATGGAAGATTTTCCCCCGAGGAAGCGCAAGCCATTCGGAATAAACAAAGTGTTATGTAGGAGAAAATTCATCAATCCTTACTTCTCTTCTATAATTTTAACTACATCGATGAGGATGAGATGAGCTCAGCTCTTGAATGGGTTGAATTTAGGCTAAAGACTTGAAAATAGAAAATTCATCAAATTGAATGGCTGTAGTCTTGAAAATAAATTTGCCTTCCAGTAAGAGTCTTATTGTAACTTTTGGTGTAATTTGCCTTCCAATGAGAGTCTTATTGTAACTTTTGGTGTTTTTCAACACCTAAATTATAAATATTGTGAGAGTTTGCTACTTCCACTTGTAACTTTTGAAAGTGTTTCCTAAACACTATTATAAATATGAAGAGAGTTTACAATTATTGAACCACTCTTTTTTGTGTAACTTATCTCAGGCTTAACTTTTGAAGGTGTTTATTAACACCATTAAATATTAAGAGAGTTTACAACAACCGAATCTTATTTTTTCATGTAACTTATCTAGGCTATGTTAAATTTTATAATTTTAGTTTCATGTCCTTAAAAAATATATTAAAAAATGCTTGTTTTTATGTTTTTATATGTGCTTTGAAGATTTGAAAACTAGTCCAAAAGTATATGTAAAAATGAATTTGTACATTGACAAGTCCAAAATTAATGAAATAAGTGTTAGTAGGAGAAGGGAGGAGGAGGGAGGAGGAGAAGGGAGGAGAAGGGAGGAGGAGGAGGAGGAGGAGGCAGGAGGAGGAGAAAGGAGGAGGAGGACGACGATGACGAGAGGATGGGTTGCAAGGTTGGAGGAGAGGGGAGGAGGCAGATGAGAAAGAAGGAGGAAGAGGAGGAGTAGGAGGAGGAGGAGGAGAGGATGGGCTGCAAGGATGGAGGAGAGGGGAGGAGGAGGAGGAGAAAGGAGGAGAAGGAGGAGGAGAGGATGGGTTGCAAGGTTGGATGAGAGGGGAGGAGGAGTTTCAAGGTTAGGACATGATTTTGGACATGGAGTGCAAAGAAAGAATGGACACTTGGAGACAATTGCTTGGAATACCAAAGTAGAACACAATACAATGCTTCAAAGAGTGTTGGCTTCATTCCATTATGGGATATTTATACAAGTTGGAGAGCTTCTCTCTCTGCATGTAGGAATTGTAAGACATTCTCTCTCTACATGTAGAACTTGCATATTGGAGTTGCAAGTTGCATGTTGAACTCACATGTAGAACTTGCATGTAGAACTCGCATGTAGGACTTGCATGTAGGACTTGCATGTAGGAGTTGCAAGTACAACTTGCATGTTGAGGATTCCTAAGAGAGATTATTCCTAGCCTTATGCAAGTACAAGCGGAGCTTTGTCGCTACTCTACACACACATTTTGTGCTACCTAAGTCCATGTTGGCCAAGAGACAACATACACCCGGTTCCATTTTATTACCTATCCTCAGGTTATGGCTTATTGTGATCATGGAGTTGGGATGCCATGTGTGTAATCTAATGGCTATGGAATTTGTGTCATGCCAGTCGATCCTGCTGTCTAGACTTAGCACCATACAATTTTTGCTTTGTTTCCAGGTAGCCCGTATCCACCATTTGTTCAAACAGAGATATGTGGCATGCTTCTAAGAAGATGACTCTTTGATAGAGTCAGCTTGTAACCTGAGCATCGATCCATTCATTGGGATTGAAACTGAGTGGAGGAAAATGGTAGTCAATGTGGCTAGGGACCTCCAAAATGTGTTTCAATGTTTTGCAAAAGATAGCACTTTGGTAAAGGAAGCGGTCGATGTTGCCGTGCATTATTTGCTCAAGTTGTTGAAGTGCTCGGATCAATGTGCCTTGAATATTCCATTCTACACCAAAGTATGTCTTGATCATTAGCCAATTAATGGTACGATTTTCACCCAAAGTGAGTGTGTTGGCTTTCCATCTCTGACGTCGTGGAACTGCATAGAACTTGGGATGGGTTCTGAGACATGGAGGTGCACACAGGTACTCTTTTCATAAAAGATTGGGACGGTGCTAATTAGGTTGGGGTCCAAGGTCCACCATCCACCTCGAGTTTTCATATCAAGATATTTGCTCCAAAAATCCTTGATGAAGTTACTGGGAAGTGGTATCACATCAAAATCATACCCATCATTGGAATTTGGCATGGGAGTGCGAATTGGATTATCTAGATCTTGATATTCAAAATCAAATACTGGGTCATTTTTTGCTGATGGCAGCATAAGTAATGTCGGAGGTGATGATGGGGTAGAGAGAGAATCTGGGGACATGGGGGAGAAATATGGAAGAGCGTTAGTTGTGGAAGGGGGATGAGAGGGGGGGGAGAACTGGGCAAATGGTTTGAGCAGCTTGGTAATCCTTGAGGGTAGGATTAGCAAGGGAAGGGAAGAAGCTAGGTGTGAGGGGTTCATAAGTTTATGACTATTGGGTTAGTTGAAAGTGGTGAGAGGCATGAGCAAAGAGATGATAAAGGGAGTAGATGCTAGGCTCGAGCTCAGGGAAGGTTAAGAGGGTGGTAGCAGCAAGGGTAAGGGAGGTTATGAGGTTGGCATAGAGGGTGGTTAGATATGGGAAGTTGGATGTGAGATGGGCCCTATCATCTACCAACACTTCTTTTTACTGGTGTGATGGGATCATCAGCTATAAGGGTGGGATGTCAGTTATGTCATGCCTTGCAAATAATAGTGATGGCCTTTGTAGAAATCGCAACAAACCAAAAATAACCCTGAGGGGAGGACTACCCATGAGGCATACATATGTGATGAAAGCATCCATCCTGAGTACTACAAACCCGGCATGTGGATTGACATGGCACCAATGGGCAGTGCTGGTGCCGATGTGTAGACTTAGGCTCTGGTGCTAATCTTGCCTCAGGATGTGGTTGCTGTTGTTTTTGTATATATATTGGTTGCAATTGTGCACCGAGCTATAGCATCTCGTGGGGCAATTCCTCAATTTCGACCTCCCGAATAGGCATTTTTTCTGAGGTATCTCCATTTGCCAATGTGATAGTAGGAGAAGTTGGTGATGGCTCCCATGCTGGTGATAAGGAAAAGTCCAACTCCTCAATAGGTTTTGGTGACTAGAATAGAGTCATTTCTCATTCCTGTAGCTCTTTATTGATGATTACAGCCAATAACTATGGAATTTTACATTTTTGGCCTAATGAACCATCTAGTTTTTTTGTGAAGAAAATGACTAATTGCTAGATCCAGTCTAGCTTCCTACTTAGCAAAACAAATGTGCAGAGTGGAAGGGATCGGTTCTTGCTGCACTTAACCCCCAAGATTGTGGATAGAAATTGTGCTGCTTCCTTGAAGCAAGGGTTAATGATGGTGCAAAGTAATATCCCATCCCTATGGAACTTTGTGCCCTTATCATGGAGAGGTAGTACTTTGAGAAATTTAGCATCGATAGGCCTTGCAACGTATTTTCTAGCTTGTATTGGAGTGAGAAGGCCCTTAGAATGATTGTACTATTGAGGATAATGTTGAGTGGGCTCTGATGTACAATGATGGTGCCATACTTGCCAACCTCTGCATCGTTGGAGTGGTAAGAATGGAGAAAGTCCCTAATGTATGTGCTCATTGTAGGACTATCCTCCAGGGATTTTAGGCTCTCATACAAATTGGCCAGATCCCTTTTCTCTAAGAAAGATGTTGTTGCATTGGAAAGAGCATCAGTCGATGTACGTGGCCACACAAGTTCCAATGACTGAGCCTCGTCAATGGTTGTGTAGGCCAGTGGTGACTGGGGTGGCATTTTTTCTTCTTGGGTTTCCATGTCATGCATAGAATCCTCCTCAGAGCTATCACTCTGAACCACAAATGCCTATGGTCACTATGGTTGAGAGGAGGTAGATGGCTATGAACTCTGGAGGGGGTCTCGTGGTTGAGGAAGTGGAGTCTTTCTTCACATCCTCTTTAGTGGCGGCATTGTTTCTAATTAGACTTGCATGCATGTTCATATGGTGTACCATTGATCATTAGATTAGTTGGCACGCAGGTATGAAATTTGTGTGTGTTTGTGAGAGATCTTACTTTTACACATGCTTTGAGAGTGTGGAATGAAAGTGTGTGGCACAATTATTCATGCAATCGACTATGTGTCTAAGTGAAAGCGTGTGAGTGCACATGACCTAGTAACTAGTTAGGGCTATATGCTTTTTGTTGTTGCTGGGATTTCATAGGGTAGCTAGGACTTAGGCATCACTTTTGAGCCCCAAGTTGAAATCGGTTGATGCTACCTATATGTGTGAAGATGTACATATGCAAGTGAGCAGCTCGCGATACAATCTATTCCTAACCAAGGAAGACTTGGGTTTTCCAAATCTTAATTTTTGTTGGGAATGGCTTGCATGTTGAAGTAGTAGCACTTCAATCGGCTCCCGCTTATGGTTGTGTTGAATTGGACACTCCATCCAATGTTTCTAGTAGCACAGCTCTGATGGGATTCATTTTTCTTACTCGGTAGGGTCCTTGACCTAGATACATTTTGAGTTCTCCCTTCTATACTTTGGCATTGTATAAAAAGACCAAGTCACCTTCTTTAATGTCTTTGGCTTTAAGATTCCTATCAAACCATGCCTTTCTTCTGTGTTTTTTTGTTGTCATGGCATGATAGGCAACTAATCTTGTCTCTGTATGCTTTTCCAAATGATAGAGCCTTTCTTTGCATGACCATGTGTTCCTGTACTGCTATGTGTAGGATTGGTATTACAAATTCTAGTGGGACCACATCTTCAAGGCCGTACACCAATTGAAAAGGTGTATTCCCTATACTGACTTTGAGTGTGGTTTAGTATGCCCATAAGGTTGCATTTATTTTCTTTGCCCAATCTGAAGGATGTGGTTCTACTACCTTGGTGAGGATAATGCATAATATTTTGTTGGTGGATTAGGCCTGTCCATTACCTTGGGGGTAGTAGGGGGGTTTCCATTTTTTGAGGCAAAACCCCCGAGCGACGAGCGGACAAAAGGTGGGAGGGGTCAAAATATATAGGCTCAAGTCATTTTTGGGAAGCAAAAATTCCAAATTATTTCAAGGAATATGTAAGTAAATATGAAACATTGATAATTAGATATAGATATAAGTATACCTTTATATAATATACATATATAATGTCCAAGTGGTGACTTATTTTATGACTTTCAAAAATCCTTTCTTTTCCTTTCACCATTGCTTGGATCATGAAATTTTGAGCAAATATCCTCTTTACGGTTCCTCAGGATGACCTAAGAAAAATAAATAGTACCTTTTCAATAGACCCTCTAAGTGTATTTTGCCAGAGGAATATGGTTTGAAGAGCTTGCCCCAGCCGTATTCTGCCCGCAAAATACCCTTGGAGAGCCTACGCAGAAGGGGTCATAACTTTTGCTCCTTAGCTCAGATTAAGAGCTGTAAAAAGTAAAAATGTTCAAAACTTAATGATCTATGCAATGGTAGGCTTAAAATTATACTTTTTATAGTTATAAAAGAGAAAAATTAAAAATTTCAAGATGTATGTGAGAGTTACAACTTCTCCATAATTCATATTATGGTAGGAAGGAGTTCAGTAGAGACCACATTTCCTTCATAGTACTTAGGTTTAGAGAATTGAGAATATTTTTAAAATCCCTACCTTGCCTTCCCATATTTGATAATGTATTAGAGATTAATTTATGATCGATTAAAATGGCTTCACTAATATCTTTTTCCTACTCATCCAAGGAATATGGTATACATTGTTATATGAGAGCTTCAAATGTGGGTTTCTAAAGATTAGGGAAAGCCTTTTAAATTGATTGAATTACCATAATACTCAAAAGACAGTATGGTAGGGAGGCATTTATAGGAGTTTTTAAAGTATTCACATTTTGTTCATATATAGATGATGTTCTCTAAAATGAGGGTTATAATGAAAAACAAGTAAGTATATGGTTCCATAAATGAGAAATTAAGAAATAATTGTATATTCCTTTGAAAAATATACAAGCATGGTTGGTGTCAAAAACTATCGCTCGAACTTTTCTGCTCGTAGGTTTTTACTCGGAAATTATGCACATCCTAGGTAGTAGGATGTGCTTTTTCTATGGATTACCATAAAGCCAGACGAGTTCTTGGATTACCTCAATGAGAAAATGTGTGCCTCTTTCTGAAACAATTTTAATGGGTAGTCTTTCTTATGTTCACCAGGTTGACAAAGCACACTCCCAATTGCATACTTGGATCCATTAGTATGAACATGAAAATCAATATCCCAATTGGGAGATATAAGGATGGGTGTTGTGATTAGGCACCACTTTAGAAGCTCAAAGGCTTGATCGCACTCTTCTGTCCATCGAAATTCCACTAATAATTTGTAAAGTTGTCTGGCTATCATGGCATACCACAAGATAAATCTTCTATAATAGCCAGCATGTCCCATAAAGACCTATACACCTTTGGAATTTGTAGGAGGAAACTCCATGATGATTTGATTTTGTCCATGTCAGTTGCAATTCCAAGTTGAGAAATGATGTCACCCAAAAAAACTCTGTGGGTGACCATGAATTGGCATTTTGTTAGATTTAAGGAGATGCCATACTCCCTGGCACATGTGATTAGTGTTGCTTCAAGACATTTGAAGTGGTATTTTTTGTTCGAGCGGATGCAAAAATCATCCAAGAACACCTGTAAAAACGTATTTAGAAATGACTTGAAAGACATGAACATGACTCGCTGGAATGTGGACGGGGCATTACAAAGGTCGAATGGCATGACTCTATAGGCAAATATACCCTGTGCTCTAGCAAATGCTATTTTTGATTGGTCTATAGGAGCAATTTGCACTTGGTTATAGCCACTGAAGCCATCCAAGAAGCCATATATCTCAAAACCTGCCACCTTTTTCAACACTAGCATTCACATTCTTTAAGTTTACGCATATTATTAGCTTCTTGTTGCCTTTAGGCATGATGAAAATGGGTGAAACCCAATCAGTGTGCTCTATCTCATATATGGATCCAGCATCTAAGAGTTTTTCCAGTTCGTCATGAACCATGGTGCCATACTTTGGATTTACTTAATAAGGTACACATACCTTAGGGTGGTCACCTTCTTTTATAGATATCATGTGTACTGCTACATCTGGTGGTGAAATTCCTTTCATCTCCTTGTATGACCATGCCAGTAGTCTCGATATTCCATTAGGAGTGCTTTGAGCTTGGTTTCATCTTCCTGTCGAAGTTGTTTCCCAATGAAAACCAAATTTTCTTCCTCCCCTTCAAGGGTGAGGTTTATTTTCGAGTCTTTGCCAGTCCCTCATAGATTGGAGTCTCTCCAATTCTATCGGTTTCTTGAACTTCAAATTCTCTTAGTGGTCTTGGCATTTCTATGGGGACACTTCCACTTGTGTGGTTCTTGAAGTACTCTGGCACTTCTCAAAAGATCAGCCTCTAATGGTGTTGTACTAGCCTAACATGTGCTATGGGTAATCAGTGGCATAGTATCATTAACAAATTTGTCAGGCTCTTGGGGAATTTCTTTTTCTAAAGTCTGTTGATTGATTTACATTTGCACATGTGGCTTGTACTTTCAAAACTTCTTACGTTGGAAACTGTGGAGTAACTTTGCCACTGGTAAGGTGTTCCCAAGTAAGGATTCATTTGTTGTCCATACTCCTTCTAGTCCATCAGGGAACCATTCAAGAGGAGGTCACTTAGATTTTGAGGGAGCCGGCTTTGCAAGATACAATTCAAAAATCCTTGTTTGGACTCGTTTGAATTCATTGAAGTCTTCAGAGAGTCTTCGGCCTTGGCTTTTCGGTGATTTCCTCCTTTAGCTTTCTTGTGGGATCTTCTATTTTTATTCAACTTTGTAGGTTCAAATTTGGGAATCTCGACCACCATTAGGGCATGTAGAATGGCTAAGTCATTGTCAAAAACTTGATCTTGAATTTGAGCATTCTTAGCCTCAGTTTCAAGGCCCCGAGGAAAATCTGAGTCATTATTGGTATTGGTACCTTCTTCAGGTTCATTATTCCACTACAAGTCAGCCATAAAGAATGGCACCTCTAGATCGATTGGTTGTTCATGTGTCAATGGAGGATCTACCTGTATTACCCTAGTATCTATCTGCGAGAAGATGGGGTCTAATGAATGGCAGTTGTCAATGGTTGCCAATGTTTGTATCCAATTGTTGACATTGCTTTGATTATCGCCCACTATGGCATGTTGTTGTAGGGGAGCTCATTTGCTTGAGATCATCATTGAAGAGTTTCATCCAATGCTCTTGGCACAATTGGTTTTATTGCTCATGTCCCTACATTCACTCTAGCTGTGGTATCACAATTTTGGATTGTCAGTCTATCAGTTCCCCAATCATGGAGGACTGATGCTTCATGCAACCAAGGATGTCTTAGCAAGATTTGATAGGATTTCTTGGGGAGATCCAAAATTGTGAATTGAAGGGAAAAGGGGACTCCTGCGACTTTTGTTGACACACCATTGACTATTCCCAAGGGTTTTGCCCATGAATCATCGGCAAGGCATATGTTGAAATCAGCCTTTTGCATGGGTGGGAGACCCCATTCATTGTAGAGCTCCTTGGATAAGACATTTACACCTACTCCACCATCCACTATGGCTTGTACTTCATCATATGCATTGTGGATCAAAGGCACAGTGATGTTGCATATGCCATCTCTCACACATCTGCATAGGGATATCTTCTATGTCTTCGATAGAAGACATAGAAGATTAAATCCTTTGAAACTCTCCTAGAGATTGGAACAATTACATAATTAGATTCCAATGGGAATCGGCACAAGGCAACTTAGAATGCATTGGAATCTAATTACGTAATTGTTGTAATGGCCAATGGTCCTGTTGTTGGAATAGAGGCTCGAGTATAGTATCCATACTCGGTGGGGCCAAGTCAGGGATCTTGTGCTTTCTTCTTAGCCTCAAATTGAGCTTGTTCCTTTTCTACCCATTGTTGAAGTGCCTGAAAACGAGCCTTCTCCACTTCTACATTTGGATATGGAGCTTCTTTTATTTGAGGCTCGGCGGGACTGATGTGGATCAGCTTGGCTGCTCATTACTTGGCAGAGGTAGAGGCACTTGTAATTTCTTTTGAAGAAGTCATCTTGATTGAATTGGAATATTAGGGTCCTTGGTGGCCTCCTTTGTGATATTACACTTGCTGGCCCTACACTTTGATGGTCCACCCCAATAATGCCAATTGGGATGTTAATCTTAGCCTCAGTGTGTTGTAGGACCTTATTTTTCATGGGAAAATCCATACAGGCATGGCCTATGCCACAATCTTTGTAGAGTGGTTGGAAAGTAGCAGGGCTACCATGATGATGACACTCTGCAATCTGATGATTCTCTCCACAACCATAGCACTTGATTGGCACGTTATCGTATAATAATAAGAAATTATTATTGCTTTCGCTTATATATGTTGGGTCGAACTTGATTTGCACAGACTAGTATTAAACGCTTTGTGCCTTGCACATAGTATTCTGGGTACTCAGCTTCATACTCGAATGGTGAATCCACTTCCTCATCTTGAGGTTGTATTGGAGCTGCCAGAGGAGCTGGATTTGGCACTCTTGGATATGGTCGTGGATTTGGATTCCTGAGTAATTGCAGGACTTGCATCCAAATGGGAATAGGATCCATCCTCGGAGCTGGGGGTGCTTGTGCAAGTGCCAGTTCCCTGTACACTGGCATGGGTGTCGGTTGGTATTGTTGAGGTCGAGGCAGCTTGTTGCACATGTTGAAGTCCATCCTTGGAGCTAGGGGTGCTTGTGCAAGTGCCAGTTCCCTGTACACTGGCATGGGTGTCGGTTGGTATTGTTGAGGTCGAGGCAGCTTGTTGCGCGTGTTGAAGATGCAACTATTTTCATCATGGACACCGACTATTTAGATATGGCACCACAACCTTAGCAGTGGATTTGCTTCTGCAGTGATCCTGGCTCTTAGGACTGGGCATTCATTTGCTGTATGATTGGCCATGGAGTGTGGGCACCATACATTTTCTTACCGTGGATAAGTTTGTGGTGGTGGCTAAGACATGTGAAGCTTTCTTCCATGGCCTACATCATTTCTTCTTTTAGCTTCATGGCCTTTAGGCAATCTTCATTAGACGTGTCAGAAGTGGACTTGGATTTTTCCTTTTAGAGCATTTATCTCATGCACTAGATCTTTCATCATCACTGCTGGTGTCAAAGTCGGTCATGCCATCCTCGATGTCAATGGCTATCGCATGAGCAGCAATGAATGTTTTGTAACTGCTAATCTTTTTCATGTCTTTGTGGATTTTCTTCCTTAGGCCTACAATGAACTAGGCTATGAGGTACTAAGCATCTAGGCAGGGGTCACATTTGGCAATTAAGCATTTCATCTTGCCTAGGTACATGCGTACATCTTCTCCACAATCTTGTTCAATCTTGCTTAGTTGGAGAGCAGGATCATCTTGTATTCTCTCCGTTTGAAAGCGCCTCTTGAATTCATTTTTCAATAGGTCCCATGTGGCTCTTTCTTCCACTAGGAGATCTAGGTACCATTCCGAGGCTTCATCGGTTAAAGCCATCTGGAGCCAAGTGACCTTGGTTTCATGACCTTGGTTTCATTAGATGGATCTCCACACGCTTGGCATGCAGCATCAAAATGCTAGAGGAATCGGGCTAGATCGCCCCTACCATTATATTTGGGAAGTTCAAGTTTGCATAGGGAGCACCTGCCTTGATTGTTATTATTGTTGCCAAAATTGTTGCAATTGTTAAAGAAATTGTTCCCCTCCACATCGAGGTCAAGATCCCCACCATCGCAATGGTGCCCGGCCATGTTATGTCATGGAGGAGTAAAAGGGATTTCTTGATTTCAAGAGGGGGATTTGGGTAGAGGATTGCCAGAGGCATTGGCCGCAGTAGAGTTGTATGGAGATTTGGCAAGTGTTGGTGTTGGAGGCATTGGCCGAAGCATAGGTGCATGCAGATTTGGCAAGAGGTGGAACGGGTGTCTCTACCACAAGTGCGGGTGTTGGATATAGTAGTGTTAGGGGGGGTAGAGATGAGTTCCTTTTGTAGGGACTGCCATGTTAATAATGTGCCTAGGATTTTCCTATGTGTGTAGGGAAATGTGCCGATGCAGACGGCATCAATGGGAGGTCATAGTGGAATTTTATGAGTGAGTTAGTGTGAAGAGAAGCCCACGCAGGGGTGCCAATTAACGAGTGCTAAGGATTCCAAATTAGTGTGCAATAGGTTAGAAAAATGCCTCATAATGTAGTGTTTCCATGTGTGAAACCGTGGCTCAAACGGGGTTCAATTTGGCTACCAAATGGATTAGTTTCGATGCATTAAAGTAGGGGTAAAATGGGGCCTTTTTGTGTGTTGGCGGTGAGGGGTCCTTGGCCTTAAGCCTGGTGTGAATGGTGGGCTTTAGACTTTGAGTCTATGTGTGAATGTGCATTAGGTAGACTAACCCCAACTGAGTTAGGATAACTGTTAGGTAGTTCAATTGAGTCAGTTTGATGGGCCAATAGCTGCAGTTAATTCACTAACTACAACTAGTTATACTAAGTCTAGACTAACCAAACCTAGGGTTAAGCTATCCTAAAGTGGATCAACTAGCCTAATGTTAGCTGACCTAAGTTAAGACTAACCTAACCTAACTAGTTAGTTTAACTATTAGTTAAGTAGACCTAATTGTAGCTAACTAACCTTAGGTTAAACTAACCTAGCCCACTAACCTAACCTAGGTTAGTTCTTAGGTTAGTTAGTTTAGGTCCTCTTTTTTTTATATATAAAGGGTGTGAAAAAAACGGAGGGGCGGGGGCAGCATTGGGCGACAGTGATAGGATAGGGGGTTGCGGCTGGAGGTGAGGGGCAGAGGGGAATGGGGAGGGGAGAGGAGTGTGAGGGGAGAGAGGGGGGAAGTAGATAGAGAGGGGGGAAGTAGGTAGAGAGGGGGGTGTAGGAGGTGGGTGGAGGCCGGGGTGATGGAGGAGGAGGTGCGGGCAGTAGGAGGAGGCGTGGTGGAGTGCTGCCATGGGCAGGGAGCTGGCAGGTCGACGAGGGTGGGGCGGGCACTGCCACATGGCAAGCATTGCTCACGAGGGCAGGGTGCTACCGTAGCACCGGAGGTGGCTGAGCTTGTAAGCTAGGGCCCTTAAGGCCCTTAAGCCTTTAGTAGAGGTGCTAGGGAGAGGAGGGCCGGTTGCAAGGGGGTAATTGGAGGGAAGGGGGTGGGGAGAGAGGGGGGGGAAGAGAGGGGGACGGGGGGGGGGGGGGAGTGGGGGGCTGGGGTGGAGATGGAGAGGGGTGGGGTGGGGGGGGGGAGGAGGGGGGGGGGGAGATGGAGAGGGGAAGTGGGGTGGGGAGGGGGGGAGGGGATGGAGGGGCAAGGGGGGGGGGTAGGGATTGGGGGGTGGTATGTGGGGAGGGGGGGGAGGGGATGGAGGGGCGAGGGGGGGGGTGGAGGGGGGTGTGTGTGGAGGGAATGGAGGGGGGGTGGAGGGGGAAGAGTGTGTGTGTGGAAGGGATGGAAGGGGGGGGGGGAGGGGATGGAGGGGGGGGGTGTGGAGGGGGGGATGAAGGGGGGGGGGTGAAGGGCAGGGGGGGTGGGGGGCAAAGGGGGGGAGTGGAGGGGGAGGGGGGGTGGAGGGGATGGAGGGGGGGTAGGAGGGGGCGAGGTGTGTGGAGTGGGGGGTGGTGGAGGGGATGGAGGGGGCTTGGTGGTAGAGAGGGCAGGGGGGGAGGGGGGGGGAAGGGGAGTTGGTGGTGGAGGAAAGATGACAGATGATTTGATGGAAATCCAAAGGGAGGAAGAGATGGTCAATGTTAAGGGTGACCTTTCCACCCACAAGGGCTTCACCCAAGGAGGGTTAGTCCAACCTTAGTAAAGGAAAGTTACATTAGGGAATAGTGGGTAGTTTTCTAGCTGTAGGGACAGTTATAACTATCCCTAATAGCCAGTAGTAGTGGCCTTATCCACCACATCATGTTTTGAACTATTTCTATTTTTGACTATTACCCAACTGAAGTCAGATAATGTTATAAGTTGATCTTCACCTCTTGTATAAGGGTTGTTGTTGTGATCTATTAGAATACAAACTACTAGTAACATTTCTACTGTATACACAATTATCTCGGTTCTTTGTATGTTTTTAGTTTTCTTTTCATCTTTTCGACATTAGTTAGACGTAAGTTTGAGCCTAGCACTACCATTGCCAGGTGTGGATATGTGTAGGTGTTTTCCAGCCTTTTGGAGGAACCACTAACACTATTGGTGATCCTCTACTGTGTTTGAGCTCTGATTGTCGGTTGTTGGTACATAGCAATTTTGCAAAAAGAGCAAATACCATAAGATCTACTATGCCATAGGAAAAATAGACTAGCAGAGGCAACAACTTCGACGAAAATCAAGTCTACAACAAAGCATTGCAGCAACAACAACTTCTCGCAAAGCAGAAAGGCACACAACCACGTTCAACAAAAGAAATCCTTCAAAAATCACTTGAAGCCAGACTACGATTGGAATTCCTTCAAGAATTTTGTTATCGACTTCATTCAATGAAAATCAGATGCCATAGTTGCCACAACACTATGGACAAGTGAATACATTGCAACAAGTGGAATGCCTATGAAGCTGTAGCTCAAAGTCTGCAATCAGCACCAAGGAGAGCCTGGTCCCCGACTCCTGTCTAACAATACAATGGGGGAAAAAGTGGACCAATGTTCTACTATGCACAAAGCACAATCAACTATTGAAGACAGAAAAATAGAGAAAGCGCAAGCAAACCCCTTGTCAAAATGCACTACACGCAAGTCAACAGTAGCTAGTGATTAAAGTGCTCTATTTTTCTCTTACATGGCAAGTGCTTTGGTCCATGTTGGATAACTTTCAAGAGAAAATGTCACCTTGCCAAATTGGCTATGCTACTTCACCAAAAACCATGCTAGATTGGAAGCGAGCTTATAAACAAATGATCAAGATGGCATTTTCCACGATCCAGATTACACACCGACTGGAACAAGTTCTTCCAACAATTCTAGGCATGGCAGAAGTAAGTGAAGTATAGTTCAAACTTACCCAATTGATGGCACAGTCACCTCTGCTGAAGAATTAATCAAGAGGAGTATTGTGACAAATTTTGTAGCACACTTATTTGTACGAGCTCAAAGAAAACTTGACTTCAATCCACTACCTCCACCTCTAAAAAGAAAACAACAAGCTCCACCTCAAAGACAATAACAACAACCAAGAATGTAGAATCCCTTGGTAAAATTAACTAAATTCACCGGCAAGAAAGGACAAGATCCAGACAGTCATGTCGGACAATTTGAAACAAGATGGGCTGCAAGTGGGATTTGAAAACTCCCAGACCTCACCAAAAAAGAGTAGTTTGTAGCAACATTTAATGGTAAGGCAATGAATTGGCTTATGCAATATGGTGTAGCTAATTTTCAATCTTATGGTGAATTGAAAACTACCTTTTTAAGCCACTTTTGTAAAGAAAAAACTCTAGAATAAATACTCAAGAAGCTTCGAAATATGAAGCAAAAACATTTGTTAGTTGAACACTATGCACAAATGTTTAGAAATCTGAACAGGAGGTTGACAAACAATCAACAACCCACTGATGAGCAGTGGGGACATTATTTTTGTAAATGACTCAACAAGAAATTAAGGATTGTAGTAGCTGGCAGAGATCAGCTTGGAGGAGTAAATGATTTTAACAACATGGTTGCTGCACAAAGAGCAGAAAGAAGACTTGGCACAAAGTCAAGTTCCAGAAAACAAAATAAAAAAAGACATTTTAACTCTGACACAGATTCTGAAATAGAAAGAGATACTGATGCAGAAGAAGAGGAAAGTGATGCAACAGAAAATGACACATTAGATGAAGAGAGTGAAGAGGAAGAGACCTCTAGGAAAAGGAAGAGACAGAGCAAGAACAAAGAAAAATGAGAAGGCAAGAAGAAAATAGACACTCTCTTGAAGTTAGAGCAAATGATCAAGGAGCAGTTGGAAACTTTAAAAACACCTCCACCTCCACCTAAAATGACTTGTGCATTTTGTGGGAAGGACAATCATGAGAAAGAAAGATGCTGGTATAATCCAAATTATAGAGAAAGAGTTTCTCCTCATGTACAAAACTCAAACAGCCAAGCCCCACCCATGGCAGCCAATTAGATTGTAGTAGGCAGCCAAGGACAACAAAGATTCAATAATCCACAACCAAGATGACCCAATCAGCAGAATTGGGGCAATCAACAAGAACAAAACTAGAATCAACCATGCACATACTATGACATGGAAGGACATAGATAAGGTCCTCAATGTGAACTTTGGTGCAAGCATAGAGGAGAAAGAAGAATCCCCATTATCAACTGTAATGCAAGAGGTAATCTGAATCACCAACAACAGCCACCACCAGGCATTCATATGGTGTACTTGGATCCTATAAATGAAGATTACAATAAACAAACTCAAAGAAGTCAAAGTAATATACAAGCATTGGCAATGAACAGATCTAAAGGTATAAAATAGCATTTCTTCCAAGGCATCCATTTCTTCATCCATGGCTTTCTCCCATTTTTCTTTTCCCATGGATTACTCAAAAGAAGTGGGTTCTGGTTCATGTATCACTTTGACCATATAGGCATAATGAATGGCTATAAAGCCACAATATTTCAGCCTATTGACAGGATACCTAGCTTTGCTAGACCTATGCACAATAGGCTCACTACCAAGTGCTCTCAAAACATCCCTTGTCTTCCTTACTCCAGGTGTAACAACAGAAGGAATACCAAACTCATCATCAAGGCTTTGTTCTAAGCCACTGGATTCACCATCCACATAAGAGTGACCTGCATTCACATCAACCATGGGCTGATCTACTTTCTCTTTTCCTTTTTGTGATACTTGCATACCACTATCTGTATTGCTTTGAGGAGATCCTCTTGATCTCAATCTGCCTGTCCAAGGTGAAGTATGTGAACCACTGCTAGAGGACACTATAGGTCCACTAATATTTTGTGATTGCTACTGTGAATTCTGTGCAGCATTACCATTTTGTGCATCTACATCAGCAATCAAATTTACTGGTTTATACCAGCTACTCATATCATAAAAAACAACATCTCTACTCACTATAAACTTATGAGTAGAAGGGTTATAGCATCTATACCCTTCTTGCTACAGAGAATAACCAATAAAGATGCACTTCTTAGCTTTTGGATCCAACTTGGATCTCAACTCATCTAGCACATGAACATAGGCAATGCAACCAAAAACTTTCAAATGAGAAATATTTGGTTTCCTACCAGTATACCTCTCCTCTAGCATCATGCCATGTATTGCTACAGTGGGAGTCCTGTTCATTATGTAGACTACTGTAGCAACTGCTTCAGCCCAATAATAATCTGGCAGGTCTTTTTCATTGAGCATGGCACGAGATACCTCTCCAATATGCCTATTTTTCCTTTCTCCAAGTCCATTTTGATGTGGGGTATGACTGCATGAATATTGCTGCTTTATGCCATGTTCTTGCAGGAAACTTCCAAACTCATTTGAGAGGTACTCTCCCCCTCCATTTGACCTTAGGCATTTTATTTGCAGGCCTGTTTCTTTTTCAACCATAGCTTTAAAAGCTTTTCTTTTTCATAAAATACACCCAAACTTTTTCTTTTTCATAAAATACACCCAAACTTTTCTGCTGTAGTCATTAATAAAAGTGACAAAATAATGACAGCCTCCAATAGATGTAGCTTTAGTAGTCCAGACATCAGAGTGGATTAATTCCAATGGCCTCTTACTCTCTTGAACATGTCTAGGAAATGGTTTCCTTGCCTATTTTCCAAATTGATAGGCTTCACATACCTTATGCATTTCTACAACCTTGAACTTAGGCAATCCTCCAATAATATTTTGGGCCTGCATTAATTTAAGTCACTATGCATTAACATGACCAATGAGTTTATGCCACATATCAATATCTGCAACTACACCGATCCCATGTGCAAACATTGTTGCACTTAATTTAGGCATGTCTACATCCAACGGAAACATCCTGTCCTTCTTCTTCCCTTTTGCTATTAAGCGACCTTTATTTTTCATATCCTCAACAAAGCATCCATGAGGATTAAATATGACCTGCAAGCCCTGCTCAACCATTTGACCAATAGAAACGAGGTTCTTGGTGATATTCAGGACATGAAATACATCAGACAGGTATTTCTTTCTTCCATCCTACATAGACAAAGGAATTTTACCAATCTGCATAAGAGGATGTGCAGTATCATCACCAGTCTCCAAAATCCTGGTCTTTCCATTTTCCTTGCATCTTGCATCCATTCTGGATGACCTGTCATGTGGTTTGATGCACCAGAGTCAACATACCACACGTCATTTTTTTCTTCTGCACTTGTCACAGAATTGGTTATGTACTGCACCATAAATAGATGCTCATTGCTGTCATCAGTCTATCTACTAGAGGATGCATAATTGCCTTATTGCAATTTTCCAGTCATGATGTCATTCTGCTTTTATAGTAGTCTTTAACCATATGAGCCATTTTACCACAGTAGTAGCATTCAACATTGTTGTTTGCATTTTGGCCTCTTTGCCATCTACCATGACCTCTTTAGCTCCCCCTACCTCTAAAGTTACCACATACTAAGAATTTGGAGACAATTAAATCAACTGAAGCACTTATCCAATCTTTAGAAAGACAAGAAAATTTAATGAGCATTGAATACTGTGAATCCTTTTGGCTGGAACAAGCTAGGTTACCAAGTTTTCCTTTGGATATAAATATGTTAGTAGATATGGAGGAAGCAGAGGAATGCCTTTTACCTCAAAAATATTGTGGTAGGAAGGGAGACAAACCCTTACCAGAGTTTATACCATCTAATGAGATTGAAGAGGGTCTATTTGTTGTAGTTTGGGCATCTGATCTAGGTTCAGAGTTGGATGACCAAGGTGGCCCAATTTGGGTTGCAAAGGTTGCTAAGATAGAAAGGGATGACAAGGGAACTCCTATAACATTTACAGCTTTATGGTATGAACCAAAGCCATTGAAAAATCTCTCGAGAAGATATACAATAAAACAACTCTATGAGGGATGCTTGCAAAAGAAACGTGAATGGGTTCCAAATAATGAGGGATTAACAGAGGTGGAAGTCAATAGCATTATTCATTGCTGGAAATCAAGGACACAAAGTTTTAAAAAGAAGCATGGATACAATGTTGAAAAATATATCACAATCCCTGTTGATCCAAGTCATGTCCATATTAAACATCATTTGGCAAGACTTGACGCATCAAGTGCAAATACATTACATGAATCTGATGACTCTGAATGAGATTCAAATGCATAAGATAATGTTTTGTATGCTTTTTTCCATACAAATTGTGTATCTATACACCACCAATAAGATAATTTATTGTATGGTTTGTTTTTAAAAAAAAGGTTGTATCTATACACCACTTGTATATTGAATTCAACAAGCTCTTTTTTTTCAAAAAAATGGTGTATCTGTACACCACTTATATGTTGAATTCAACAAACTCTTTTCATATGGTGTCATATTTTCACTTCATAGTGTTAAAATTGAACTAGAGTTAGGAGACTACTATTATTATTATTATAGTTATTGGATGGGGACACCATGCACGAGTTTGGGAATTATAGCTTCACTGAGCCATTTTTTTTAAAATTAGAGGTCACCACTTGACTTTTTAGCTTAGTAAGGCCATATTTGTATATAAGTGACACATTTAGTGCTCTAAAAAACCCAATTTTTGAGCTCACTAAGTGAAGTTGAGTGGAGAAGATATGCTCCAAAAAAAAGTCCAAACCAGGAGAGAAAGTCCAAAATTTTTGAATAGTGTGTTCTATAAAATAAAATGATGGAACACAAGAATGATATAATTATTAGAATCTCATCATGAGATATTTTTTTAATATAATATAAGTTAGACTTGCTAATGCAAGACCGTAATGCGAGACATGTGAGATGATAGATTTTGAGTACATTGAAATCTATAAAATAAAGTGATGGAATATAAGAATGATATAATTATTAGATTCTCATCATAAGATATTTATTATATATAACAAATTAGACTTCCAAAAAAGTAAAACCGATTTAGTAAATTTAGGGAGGTGAGTTGTCCATTGAGTGAAGTAAAAAATAAAAGACTGTAAATGTGAGATACACATGAGATGATAGATTTTGAATCGGTTTAAATCTATGAAATAAAGTGATTGAAGACAAGAATAATATAATTAGACTCCCTTCTTTCGTCCATCCTAGTCCTTCTACAAGCACATTCTTCGTTTATCACTCTTAATTTATCATCTCTCCACCCACCATGGATGTCCTTGGCATCGTCAGAGACGTGGAGTCTGGAATTGACAGTCTCAAACAATGGGTTGCTGACCAAGGAGCAAGGAGAGATGCAAGAAATTCGACAAGGCTCTCCACTCACATGGATGGAGAGAGAGGAATTCAATGCATAGAGGTGGACAGAGAGGGAGGAGACTCAGAAGATAGCAGAGAGCGAAAGACTTTTACAATGTATTATAAAAGCACGACAAGGTCTCTTGGACTTCTTAAGCAACCTACGTTATCAAAGCACTCGGTATGGCCGATTTGATCGGGATGCTGAAAGAACAATAAAGGCCTCCCAAAGAGATTATAAAGAAACAATCTGTGATTGTTTGAATTTCTTCCTTCATTGTAATTATGTTGACAGTACGGAAGTGGAGTCCATGGAAGATTGGATTGTTGAGAAGATAAGTGATACTAATGATGAGATCTTCTAGTGTGATCTCGGCCTCTGTGGCCAGTGACTATTTGAATTTCTTCCTTCATTGTAATTATGTTGATGATACGGAAGTCGAGTCCGTGGAAGATTGGATTGTTGAGAAGATAAGAGATACTAATGATGAGATCTTCTAGTGTGATCTCGGCCTCTATGTCCTGTCCATCATGATTGCTTGAATTTCTTCCTTCATTGTAATTATGTTGAGGATATGGATGTGGAATCTGTGGCTGTCCATCATGATTGCTTGAATTTCTTCCTTCGTTGTAATTATGTTGAGGATATGGACATGGAGTCTATGGAAGATTGGATTGTTGAGAAGATAAGAGATACTAATTATGAGATCTTCTAGTGTGATCTTGGCCTCCATGGCTTGTAATAGTTTTGTATTCTCTGCAACAAGTCTGGTAGGGCTAAGCAGATCATATTAGAATTGCTAATACAATTTTTTTTTAAAGAATTGCTAATACAATAATAATACAAATTGAATAAATATCATAAGTAAATATCCTAATGTATTGTAACATTTAACATAAGTTTAAAAAACACTATCATTAGTCAATACAAACAAGATAAAAATATTCAAGGACTCATGTTTCTTTCTACATGTTTTACAGCTGAATAGAGTCTGATGAGTCCTCTTGAGGCTGTGAATCTCTAAGAGTACATTGAGTCTCTACTTCTTGTGTGGATGGCGTACAGTGAGATTCTACTTCTGGTGCAATCGGGATAGACTCAATCTCTTCCTCCTTTGTAAATTTGATGTTCTAGATGCACATTGAGTCTCTACTTCTTGTTTAGGAAGAATGCATTGAGTCTCTAATTCAAGTGGAGACTATAATGCTTCTACTTGAGGCTGTGATGCAGAAGGAGATTGAATTGTCTCTTGTTTTTCTTTGGCTCCCTCAGGTTCTTCATTGATTCCATCATGTTATTTCCCAATGGTAGTAGTTAGGTAGTGAACAGTCTTAGACATAAAATCTTGTAGCTTGAGCTTTGTATATGCTTCTATTGAGATGTGTTAAAAATTCTCATTGAGGAACAACATGAAGTTGTAGGCAATTCTCCACCCACTACTAAATTTTTCTTTCTGCTCCACTGCGAGGCATATTTGGAAATTTGGTTGGTCTTGATGCTCCCTGATTTTCATAATTACAGATACTAACTTGTTTGTAGACCTGTCCATCATGACATATGACAAAGTGAATTTGTGTAGTAAATAGTAAGATGCATGTTCATAATGATATGATAAATGAGCACTTACTTGAACACCCTGTGAAAGCCTGTAAATGAATTGACAAACCAACAATGGTTGTCATCAAGATCACATACTATCAGGCTCCAATGTGAGCTACATCACCAATAAAGAGCGATAAGATTTATCACAATATTAAGTATTAATTGACACAATATTACAAATAAAAGAGTAAAAGAAAGATTGAGACGATGCTTGCTTCTCATAATCTGGCATAAAGACAACTAGCATGCCATCCAAGTCTAAAGGTTGTAGCATTGAACAAACATCATCTGCTGTCTTCTTGGTATCACTAAGTACAACTGAAAGGAGAGAATCGAGCATACACATACGATTTTGTACTAATCTAGGAAAGTGAGATATAACCATACTGCAGCAATAAATAAACAAATGTTAGAAGCAGATTGAATCAAATGATTGAAGTATCAAGCCAAGAGATGTTCATATCAAACCTGAGGATGGCCATCATGACTTTGTCATTAGCCTCTTTCAAAGGGTCAGAGAGGATTGTAACTTCCTCGCTACCAAATGTCAAAACACGAGGTCGCATGCTAATGATAATCCTAACCTCAAAAGAGCTCCCCATTTCATCCAATACAGTGGTTACATTAGGACAACTTATAGGCGTAGCAACCAATGTTTCCTCTGGATGCTCCACCACATTATCAATAAATGCCTTAATGATAGATGACATAAATGCATATAGATGTAAGTCTGTATATGTCATCTATCAGTTAAAAATTTGAGCAAGGAGCAAAAAGTAGTTATATCTGATCTCCACCCAACATTTGAGCAAGGAGCAAAATAGCAGTTATATTCGACTCTCCACCCACAACTGTGGTCATCATTCTACTTCACTGGGGGGCATGTTACATACTCTATTTGATCTTCTAAGTCACCTTCCATTTGCATAAGTGCATCTATAGCACCTACCAATGTTCGAGCCGATCTACACATCAAAATAGATAACATAAATGAATGTGCGCATTGCATAGGATGCATCTCATTGATGTAATTATGACACAAGTAGGTTATACTTACTCTGACACACTGCCGTGGATAGATACTATTGAATTGACAAAGAAACATTGCTTGGCTAAGATGTCCACAATCACCAAGCTCCAATGCGAGCTGCATTATCAATTAAGAATAATTATTATTTGATATAATCCTCCACAATGTAAGAGATAAGCTAAGTAGGGATTGATACTCACTCCTCATAATATGCAGTAGAGATAACTCATGCCGCAGTCAAATCAATAGGTTGCAACCACTTAAAAACATCATCTATGGTCTTCTGCTTATTGCTAAGTACACTAGAAACAAGAGGATCGACCATATATGCACATCTCTATATATATAGGGGAAGCTATTCCAAAACCATACTATAATAAAAAGAAAAGAATATTAGTTCATTTGATCCAATGGAAATACAAAAGCATAAAGTCAAGAAAAAGTTTGTGTCAAGCTTGAGGATGGCTATTATGACCTTGTCATTAACCTCTTTCTTAAAGTTTATAAGGATTGAAATTTCCTCTTCATTGAATAGAAAAGTAAGAGGTTGTTCTCGAACTTGAAACCTAACTTGAAATGACTTCTCCATTTGCTGCAAGGTATGATTATTTTCTAGAGTCATCTGCCAGAGCAGCTTTGCTTTCTTGAGATGAGCTTTCTATATTCTCTACTCCAGCTATGTCCTCCTCATCCTCCTCGTTTCCCTTCTCCTATAAAAGGATAAAATAATTATGAGATTCAAAATTTTAAATTAATTATAATTTTAAAAATGCCTTTAAATGAATAAAGAAAATTAAAGATAAATTTTCATACCTCTAGATATCTTCGTGGTCTTTTTATGTAACCTTCTGAGGCAAGGTTAGTGTCATATCCATCTTCTTCAGCTTCCTTACTATCACTCGTGTCCTCACTATCATGTCCAGAGGTTTCAGCATTTTCATCATCTTTCTTGCTCTCGTCATACATGGCCATCTCTATGTCAGCATCCTCTTCATGTGAGATCGGACCTTTCTTATCATACTTTATTGTGAGAGAAGCCCCGATATCAAGGTATTCCAAGCAAGCAGGCTCTCAATAATATTTACATGGTGTCCTTTTCTGATAAGATCTTCAAACAAATGTCCCATTTGACACAATGTGACTTCCCATCCGGACGGCAGCAAAAATTCCATCATACTAATTAAAAGATCAGCACTTTTTGCTGGCCTTTCATAGTGATTTGCATTGCGATGGAGGGGACTTGGAGCTTTATGCTCTTTTAGTAGGAGTTGAAATCTCTTTGCATTCCCTCTTATGTTGTTCTGTAAGGAGTGATCATTTTAAGGGCTCTTCATGCACAAGAAAAAGGTTTCAAGACTCTGTATCTTGAGACCGCATTCTCTCTTGTCCCTTTTTCTTAAGTATATACCATTGTAAATCTTAAGCTCATTGCCATATTGTTTTTCTAGGATAGCAGACATTTTTTCCTTGTCATCTTTATTAGCAAATATGACTATGTTATGTAGTCCCACTCTACCAATGGTGGTATGTAATATTCTATCAAGGAGTTGACGAATGTCATCCAGTGATATTTCATAGACAAAGAAAAGCTGAGGCCTCTCTCCCAAGCAGTGTCATCAGAGAAAAAATCATTCAATGAAACTCCCTTGCACTCAACACTCTTTCTAGACTCTGAAATGATTTCATGTATTAAAAAAAAGCCCTTGTTCAAAGTTTTTTATTTTCTCAGAGTGTGCTTATTGATGACTTTTTGTGTATATGCATACACATTTTTCGGAATGTCACTTGTCATAGAAGGAGTAATTTTAGATCCATCATCTTCTACCTTCACCCATTTATGCACCCAAGCCTTCTGTTTAGCTGATGGTAAAGCTGATGCCATCTGCCTCACAATGCTATGATCAATTTTACATTGGCTAATTGGAATATTTTTTTCTGCCAACAAATATTCAATTGCACTCTTTACTGCATCACGCTTGACCTGTTGGATGATGCAATCTTCCATGCAATGATCTTTATCATTTTTGCCAAAAAACCATTCTTTGAACATTAATTTCTTTGCAGCAAGACTTGCATATTTGTATGGTAAGTTTCTTAGAGGCCTCCACATCCGAGCTTTCATCTCTTTTTTCTCAATCTTCTTTGCCTTTTCTTTAATCAATGATGGAGCCTCATATGTGACATCTCCCTTCTCACATGCAAGACACACATCTTTGATCTGATGAAAAACTTCATCACTACGGAAAAGTATGCTTGTGTAGTCTTGGTACCTATCCCTTACTATCTTAAAGCTTGTAATCACCTCTATTCTTTCCTACTTTCCCCTTGGTACCATGGCACTCAAGCATGTGTAGAAGTCAACAAGATTATCCTCTTCCACTTTAGTTGTATTTCTTTTGAGAGTGGTCACAGGAGAATGAAAAGTTCTCCATATGGTCCTAGCTTTGAGCAACATCTCTAAAGTAGAGGTGATCTTTCATAGTGCATGAATGTCATGATTAAGTCTTTCCGACTCAATCAAATATTTTTTCTCGTTCTTGAAGATACAAATGCATGCAGAATAGTAGTGAAATTGAGGCACACTTGCGAAGGTTTGATAAGTAATTTCTCCTTTGTTGTATGCCTCTCTAGAGCGCTCATTACAAGCATAGGCATAGTGTTGACCATCTATTGCCTCAAATGTGCAATGAGCTAAGAAATTTCTCTTGGCATCATTTATATGTCATTCTGGATCATTCACTGAACTCTGTCCTTCTTGAAGTGAGGGAACTTGTTTTCGGAGGAACTTAGTGAATTGCATCTCAAATCTATAAGCTGAGAGAAATTGATGGATTGACTATAATCTCCTCTGACTGGCCAAAATGCCCTTGGACGGAGTACCAAATTAGAACCAACTAGTTTTTTTCCATCAATCAAAGCCTGAAAAATCTTTTTAGCATAGACAATATTTAAGGTCCTACTGTTGGTGAAGACACTTGCTTTGACCACTGTTGAAGCATGTATAACTTGAGTCTTTCAGCCCCATATATATCCTGGATCCTCATCTGTCACAACCTCATTCAAGCGAAGATTTAGGTTCTTCATTGATAACATTTTTGCTTCTAAATCTGACTCCATTTCAAGACCCTCCGCATCCTCTTCATGTTCTTCCTCTTCTCTTCTTTGCCCTTTCTTTGTATATGAACGACCTCTTTTTCGAGTTATAGGACTTGGAACTGTAGCTCATGAAGTACTTGCCTTTTGCATTTGACATCGGGGTTTATTTTTCAGGGGCTCTATGTGAACCGCTTTAGATCGCCCTACTTCTTCTTCTATTGCCTCAACTTCAAGTATACTTAAGGGCTTCACTTGTTTTGTTATTCCATCAACTTCACGTGTTACACCATCTAAGTGAGTAATACCATGAACAAGAGATGCGTGTGCATGTCTTGTCTTATCTGATGCATGTCATGTCTCAGTCAATTCAATTTCTGTCTGAGATCCATGTGCATGTCTTGTATCATTTGATGCATATAATGTCTCCACCAATTCAGTTCCTGTCTCCGATGTAGATCCCTTGTAAGCATCCACATGTACAAGACCCTCATCCAATGCTACAATGTGTTTTGTCTCATCCACTCTGGTTCCTCTCTCATTTGTATTACCATAAACCAGGTCTACATGGTGTGTCTCATCACTTCCTTTCTCATCTGTGGATTATTGCACCTTAGGTCCCTCCAATGAAGTTGAACCTTGTTCAATGACACCCTAAAGGTATTCAAGGATAATCTTTGACTGCATTTTTCTTGCTTCCTCAATGGGAAATTCCTCCCACACATGTTGGAGGATCTCCAATGCATGAAGCAATTCAGGAAATCTAGGTGCTTTTGGCGGCGGCATCACAAAGTGCATTGCATCTTTCTTAGAAAGAAGAAACAATGTGTTGCTCATTCTTGACTTTCTGTAAATCATCATTGTACTGCTATCTTTTTCAATTTTTATTCCTAGTAAGGTGCCCCCTTGAATCAAATTGCTCTTTGAGGAAGATACATTTGATGCCCACTCATCTTTCTCTAACTCTCTCTTTGTCATCACTAGAATGAGATTTCCTTTACTCAATACCAAGAACCATGCTTTCTTTGTTGTGTCAACAACGGTCCAGTTTGTGAAGTTCTTTGGGGCATAAATTCTTCCATTGTATTTCAGTGTCATACCATTGACAAATGTTGCAGCCTCAAGATCCATCCTATATTAAAGCACAATAAAAATTTTAGGTACTTTGACAAACTACAATTACTTTGATAAATCAAAAGTACAATGAGTCCCATTGATACACCTCAAGTTTTTATTCTTCCCAATCATATAAGTGTCAATTTCATGCTTTGGGAATAGCCTAAAAGGATTTACAAGGCTTAGACACATGCATGAATGTGAAAAAAAATAAGGATTTACAATGAACTCGTGGATAGTGTAAAATGAAATAAAGTACAATCGAATACAAATTTGAAGTCTATCAGATATAAGTGCAAAATGCTCTGTCAACTCCCACAACTATTACAAATATAATCTGCTCTGTCTAGTCCCTTAACTGATTCAACTGTAATCTGTCATGTCCACTGATACAACTTTCAATCATCTTGAAAGTTTAAAAACCTTGATCGTTGCTTAAATGGTAGGGTTGTTGTGAGTGTGAAACCGAATGTGAATGAACCAAATCCTAAACCCTAAACCCAAACCCCTCAACCCTGAACCCT